>NC_027750.1:2982143-3013665 GCF_000695525.1 Brassica oleracea var. oleracea | reverse complement strand
TCAATGAGGAGACGGATAACGACTCGAGTTGTTTCTTTGGTGAGGTCAGAGCCCTGGACATAACGGATTTGTCCAACCACATCTGCGAGTTTAAATATCAATTATGATATCAAAACATAATATAAACCCAGATGGAATATGATAATATACTTGGGAGTTCTAGGTTTGTGTTCGCAATCACTTGGAAATTGTCGAACAGTTTAATTATGACTGGAGATTGATCTTAGGAGCATCCATGATGACTTCATCAATAATACTTGGTGAGATGAAACGAATGAGGAATGGATGATCAGTTATCTTGTACATGCTTGAGCACCTATCAACCTCAAAACGATCGACTTACACAATGGAACCGGCTTTCAAAGATGTCATGTAATGATTAGCACGTCCGGCGGGAATAAACCCATGAATCACAGAATCTGCAAATAATATTATTCAACAAAGAATCAGAAAATCAATTAAAAACAATCTACATTATTTTTCTTCCCTAGGCCCGGTACACAGAGAAAGCCGAAGAAGCAAGGGTTTTCGACTTTCATAAATATATATTAGTTTCGGCCATCAATGTACAAAGTATCTTTTAGTTTAGTAGTATAAATGTTGGTGTTTATATCTCAATAACTCAGGTTCGAGCCATGGACTTGACACTTTTTAACATTTTTTAAAAGTGAGATCCACAAAATACCGACGTGGCGCGCTGAGGGGAGAGCAAAAACTCAATCATTATAATATAGATTTTATTTTTTTGATAGTATATATTTGTTGTTATTTATTTGCGTTTGCGATTGTCTTTTGCATAGAGAAATTCCTTAGGATAATCTTTTTAGTTTATTTTCATAAAAATAAACTTTAATAAAGAAAATGACCAAAATAAGTTTTATTAACGAGTAAAAAAAAATGACCAAAATAAGTTTTATTAAATGGTAAAAATAGTTAACTAATCTAGAATTAGGGTTTAGAGTTAAGGAGTGGAGTTTTGGGGATAGAGTTTTAAATTTAAAAAAATAAAAAATAAATATTAAAAATTTCAAAATAAAAAAAAACTATTTTGATAAAAAAAAAATTAGGGTTATTTTGTGACAAAAACTTAAAAATAGATTTTCGAGAGAATTGTCGTTTTGCATATGTATATTTGCATAAAGAAAAACTTTAGCTGCTAAATCATCTGCATTAGCATTTAATTTCAACGTTTTGTATTTGTATTTTTTGTTTGCGTGCAGCTTTGGTTTGTTATTATGCACATTTGCTATTACCAATTTGGTTATTAACTGCTAGAGTAGGTATGTTTTCCTTTTTAGTGCTATAAGTTAACATTAAAGGCAAAGGTTACGGTTAAGTAAATCTAAGCGGAAATATACATACATATATATTGAATTTGGTTGGTGGAAGTGACACATAACTATGCAATACGAGTGAAAAGGGCGTGTGTGCAATGATGATTTGTGAAAGCGTGTGGATCTCCCACGCCTCCTAAGCCGCAGCCCACTTGGAATTTTATGCAAATTTGAATTTCACAAAAACAAGTCACCATTATACGACTCTTTCCAGATTCTACCTTCTCTTGCTTCTTTTATTTTCTTAATTTTTATTTTCATGAATATACACATGTATTTGTGTGGGTTTTACTTTCTAATAATCTAATTAAACCGCTAAAAAGGTAAATTTGAGATGCACTTTGATTCTTCTTGCTAAGCTGAATAACTTATGTTTTGATCTTCTTCTCTTTTTTTTTTTTTATCAAAATGTTATGATCTTCTACTTCTTAAGTCTGTAACCAGAACGGGGTTGTGTTTCAAACAGGGAAACTTGCGTCTCGAAGAACTAAAATGGAGTTCGGATATTATATGGGTAAGATATCCGCACATAAACATATATATATATATATATATACATGTCACTACCACGATCGTCATTGTGACTGCGAACTACGGGGGATGAAAGTCGGCTCTCATTATCGGACTACTATTGTATTTGTATATCACTCTTAGGGTGCAACTGGAATGCATTTTTTGGAATAAAAACTTTCTGAATACTTAATTCCTTCTCATTTCATAAAATATTCACCAATTGCAATGAAAAGAAGGAATGACTATTCCATCTCATTTCATATTATTTCTTTTCATTCCAAAAAAAATATCAACATTCTTTTGAAAAACCATTCCACATCAAAATAGTTTTGGAACAAATGGAATATTAATTCCATTCCATTCAATTCCACTAATTATCATTCATGTAATTCCACTTATTCTTTTTATTAACATCCAGTTACAGCCTTACTGTATTTGTGTTAAAAAAGGAACGACTAAAAATATCACATATATAATATATATCAGATATCAAAATTAATACCATATTGGAATTTTTTTTTTCATGAAAATATAGGTTGGATAACTACAAACTTAATTATAGTGGAATTGAATGGTTATATAAGTTTGGAAACTAGACAACCACTAACCAGTTAACTAAAAAGATTATGTCCTTCAAGAAAGAGATATCACTTTTTCCATATGGTAGAATTTCTTTTTATTTTGTCCAAATAAAATCATTAAAATTTCATAGCCATTCAATGGAATTTTTCATAGAAAAATAATGTTATGTTAGCTATAGAAATAATTGTTTTGCTAACAGAATTATTAATACAACGTTCTTTTTTCTCTATATATATGTTGTTCTAATATAATAAAAATAGAACTCTAGCGAAATAATATAATTATTTTTTGACAGATTTTACCGTTACTGTTTATACCCTATGATTTTGATATAACAACAAGTTAGAATATATATATATATATATATATATATTTCATATCACTTAGAGTATATATATACGTTACGCCACACATGTTTATTCTCTTATTATTATTTTATTTTCTTATGAAACTTATTCTCTTTTTAATTTACAATGTTTAATTGTTGAATCGTATTTGTTATGAAAGAGTATTATATTGCAAAATTCGGTGTAAAATGCGGGCCAAATCCAATATATATTATCACTACGCATAATCCGAGTCAAAGAAGTAACTTGTGGGGAAAACCGAACAAAAATATTTGAACAAATCCACTATCAACTATCGAATAGCAATAATGGCGTACGACCTATATTTTCTCTATGGGTCGGGAAAAATATTCTCTACGTTTCCTTGTGGCATACGGTACATGAAAACCATCCTTAAAATATCATAACATTATAAAAAAGTTACTGATAAATATGACTCAATCAGGGGAGGACCGAGGCTTTATGATACGCCCTACTATTTTCTGGTTTTTCATATATAGTTTTAAGTAAATTTGATCATATGTTCTTAGTTTTAGTCAACAGAAGGGTAAAGTGCCTCCGGTTGTGTACTTTTTTGGGAATTTTTTGTATTGTGCCCCCAACCAGAAAGATTTCAGCATCCGCCCCTGGACTCAATCGATAGTCAGTAAGATGATTAAGATTGCTTGCAAGTACAAGAACTCGCAACTATATGCTTACCACCACTAATATCGAATATGCGAGTCGTGTGAATTAGCAAATTTAAGATATTATTGGGGTAACCTGGCCATGTTTGTTTACTTGAAAACCTAGTTATTGGGGTAATTTAATATATTTTCTTAAAGATTTATGTCTTAAAAACAATATCGGTTTATATGAAATAAAAATAGTGGAGATGAATGTAAGACTTAATAAATGTATCTTTCCTTTAACTTGGTTGTTTCATTAATTCGAATATATAATTGCGTAGTTGAAAAAAAAAATTGCGCAGTTTTCTTTGGTAGGTTTTGTGTCTCACTAGCTAGGTCGGACACTTACCAGACCGTTACCTAACTTTCCAATTCAGTTACGTAAGGCATAGTAATTGGATGGAGACAACATTAACATATGCTGTCGAACACACAACTCAGTAACTCACATAGAATGTTTTTTTTTTCAGTTTGGAGTAGGTTTGAAGATTGGAATGGAATCTTAGATAGATAGAGAGAGATTTGATACTCTTCGAATATATTATCCTCGCGGAATCTTGTTCTTATTTTTGATTCTTTGAAGCTCTTACTTATGCGTGTTTCTTCCTTTTGCTCATAAATTTAGTTATAACTTTCTATCTACTTTTTTTGTTTGAATCTATTCCTGCGTAAACTTTCCTTGTAGTCCTTCCATGTTAGAATCCTATGACGACAGGGATTGTTTCTCCTTTTTGTTAAGAAAATAATCATCAAAAATATATATAATCTTTTTCTTTTTGAACTTAAAATATATATAATCTTGAGTTTCTATCTTTTTTATATATGTCCTAGTAATACAATTTCAAGAAGATTGAATAGTCGATGTTAACAAAAAAGTACTAAACTTTCTCTCGTTTACAACAAATCACTCTATACTGGTTTTTCCAAAACAGTTTTTTTTTAAAACAAATATGTTATTAAATAGTACAAGATGTAACAAAAAGATTAATATAATATATCTTTTAATATATTTTTATTTTGAATTAAATATATAATTGAATAGAAATAAATTATTTAAAACATAATTTAATATGAAAGTGAAGTAGGATTCAATATGCTCAAATTTTTTTTTTTTTTTTTGGTCAAACGCTCAAATTTTTTTTAAACACACAAAACAATGCACCAAGTTTTTTGGCACACGGTTTGTTGAATTGTGGAGCCAAATGTCACGCTGATCGATATACGTACGTTGAGTTATGGAGCCAAAAACAATAAGGTTATTTAGTAAATAAAGTATGTATCACAATTATTCATAGCCCTACTTGCCTCATCACTGAATTAAAGTTTTACATTAGTAGTTACAGAAATTTTGACTAATATATTAAACAAAAATTTCAATTCATTTTTAATTTTAAATGCAAAATTTATAATAAATTTAAATTTAACATGGTATCATAGCTTTCCGATGTTGGATCACTCCATTAATATTATTTCTATAATTAACGTGATATAAAGTGTTAATAAAAAATAAAAATTTCACGTTGGTAGTTAAAAAAATAATTAACTAATCTAAAAAATAGTGTAATGCACTTATGGCCAATTAATTTTAAATTTGAAACTTATAATAATCCTGAACTTAATAGACCTTACATTAAATGAACTACTTGTACACAGTAAAATATATAACAATAGTAATTCATGCTTTGCGCGGGATAAAATATCTATATTAATGTTGAAATTATATATTATGATTATGTATAACATAAGATATACTTTAAACGATAGTTAGATAGAACTAAAGGTATGATTATCATCAGGGGTGAAGCCAGAGATTTTTATAATGAGTTTACTAATATTAAATTTTAATATAAGATGATTGCAAATTTGAGAAGAAGCTTTGGAAAATATATTTTTTATATTTCGTCTATCACGTTGTAGTAGTTATGGACTTAGGGGTTTAACACATAAAATCGGAAAAAAGTGGATCAATAACATATTATAAGCAAAACAATAACTATGTGAAATAAAAAAAGCATAGCTCATTTAAATTCCGAAAACATAGTTGCATAATAAAAGAAATTGAAAGTTATTTGACCTCTAAATTGTAAATGTTGTTCCAGATGCGACCAGCACGTGAGACTTGCTGGTGGTTCGTTCCTGTAAGTTTCTTCTCATCTTCAAGTCGTCTAATGCAGAACTCTCATGGCGGCGAAGGTGGTGACACTCACATGCTTATATTGCTTGCTCGAAAAGACTAATACACTAAGCCGAGATGATTTACACTGATTCGGTCTCTTCGAAACAGAGATCACCTCATCGAGCAGTAACAAAACCGAATACGACACATTTATCTAGAAATAGATTTTCAACGTCCTCTTTCAGCAATGAGTGGCGGTTCTCAAGAACGTGAGTGCTCTGCTAAATGCATGAAAGCAGGTATGGAGAAAATGTTTTTTTCATTAACACTTGGCATCGTACTAAAGTTTCATCGCTTTATCGTCTCTACGGATCTGTCGAATTAATAGCGATATATCAGATGGGTTAGCGTTTTTAACAGAAACGTATAGAGAAATAAGGAATATTAATTGATGCTATGATTATGTTGAAAGAATTGATAAATCAACTAATCGAACTTGAAGCTGAAGATTTATCACGTAAAAGTGTTCGTTGAGAAAAGTATAGATGGTATGAAGTTTTTTTAAAGGAATGTTGGTGTGAACGCATTGAATCCACACTTTTGGTGAGAAACGTTCTCTGCGTGACACCTAAACGTTTTCTTAAATAAAAGCTTCTCGTGAAGCCATGTCACCACACCACATTTCTTGCCAATAAATTTTTAAAGTAAATTTTAAAAATGCTTTTCCTTTAATATATATAAAGAATTCCGGAATGGTTAAATCTTAATGTTACAGAAGATTAAATCTAAGTTAAAGAATTTCAATAAGTGGGGACCTTATTTGAAATCAAATCACATCATTGTAAACAACGAATGTTTTTTTCTTCTTCTTAGGATCTCAATTTGGAATGAGTAAAAATCTACGATTGTGTCGTTTCCACCGAATAATTATGACCTTTTTGACATTAAAGTGATAAATACTCATGACACTCTAATTACGGTTTCGACACTTTTGACAAAAAGCTCTCTTTGACAAGCCTCTCCATGCCATTGTTACCCTTTTTAGTTGTAATCCTCCATGCATATATGTAATCATATACACTCAGTGACTCCACTGCATAAATACACCGAATGCCGTCAATCAATAAAAATACACCTAAGACCATCTCTAACCCACCCCTATTTCTATCTCTATATTTTTCCCTAAAATAGAGAAATTCTATTATAGAGGTAAAAATGTTTCAATATATGCCTTTATAATAGAGTTTCTCTATTTATAGGAGAAAATATATAGATATGATATTTTCACCTCTAAATATAGAGGCAAAAAATAACTTTCCTCTATATTTTTCTCTAAAATAGAGGAACTCTATTATAAAGACATACATTGGAGCATTTTAACATCTATAATAGATATCTCTATTTTAGGGGAAAATATAGAGGTATACATCGGAGATGCTCTAAACAAATATCAATAGTTTCACGGTCACGTGCAGAGAGTAAATAATTTTTTTTTTTTTTTGACAAAAGAGAGTAAATAAATTTCAACCGTAATAATTTCCACTTTCCTAATACTAACGCTAATACCTTTTCATTAATAATAACGAGATTAGGTTAAGATCCGCGCCTTGCGCGGAATCAATATTATATATATAAATTATTTTATGTATTAAATATTTTTACATATTATGAAATAATTAATATATATTAAATAATTAAAGTTCAGTAACTATTAAATATATAATTAAATTGGTGCGAACATATAAATCAATTTTATTAATCCAAAATATTTCTTTTTATATTTGATAGGATATGTAATTAAATTTAAATGATACTAACATAGATAATATATTTTAGTATATTTTTAATATTAATATCTATTAAATGATGATTTCTACTCATATAATTTTTTTGATCATTTATATCTTTTGTAAAAAAAATTAAAATACTGATAACAAAATTTTCATTGTGGGATTAATAGTTTTAGTAATTTATAATTTTTTAAAAAATAAGTTGTCAATGATCGTTCAAAACTTTTATCAAAAAAATTGTTCAAAGTAAATTTTGAAACTAAAATATTATATTTTATATGGTTTATAGTTTAATTTAAAATGATATATATATATATATATATATATTAATCTTAATAATTAATTAAATTAGACTTTTTACTTATATAATTTTTGTAATCATTTGTATTTTGTCATAACAAAATTTTTAAATCATGGATCATAAAATTTGAATGTGAGACTCTTAACAGTTTTAGTAATTTATAGCCGTTTGTAAAAATTCAAAATATAACATATACATAAAAAATCTAAATTTTTATTATATGGTTATTGTGGTTGTTTAATTTATTTAATGATTTAAAATTAAACAAATATGATAGAAGATACACTTTTTTTTATCAAATATTTATTATTCAAAATCATTAATTGTCATATATACTTTAGTCACATTAGGCAATTCCGTAAATTTTATTTAAGGAAATTATAAAATACATTAATGATGAATTTATTGTTAGTTTAATAAAACCTTATTATATAATTAGATGGACCAACATATTTCTCTAATGATTCTAAGAATCATCTTATTGATGACATGTGGCTACAAAAAGAAGTTGTAATGCTTCTCAAATAATATATAGGGGATTGCTATAGTTTTACTTGAATTACTTTTCGGCATGAGATTGTCATTCATGGAGCAAAAAATGTAAAAACAAACCAACGTGTAAAATAAGCTATCGCGTCTTCTTCTTTTTCCTTATTTCCAAAATGAAAATATATTTTCAGTTTGTGGTAGAATCTCCAAGTAAAGTGCATACGTGCAATGACTTGCAAACATATATTTATTGCAATAAGTGGACCGCGCTGGGAGAAGAATTGAAATGTTAGTTGGGAATGAAGTTAATGCATTGTTCTTGAATAAGGTGGTTAGTTACTTTGATAAAATTCAACTAGTTCAAGAAACAGATTCGTTTTCAAGTAACATGGAAAATACCAAAGGAGAGTCGTATTAATATAAAATTATTATATAAGATAGTCAACATTAAAACTAAATTAAAGATTTCTTCTTAAACTATTGCAACTACTGGTCTCTTCATCAGAAGAGAAGATCTCCGTCGTGACTCCACTCGAAGCGTGACCGGAAGAAGGAGAGCTCGGCAAAAGGTTCAAATCCGTAGTCCTTTCTTTTCTCATGAAGTCGAAGAAGATTGGTTTGGTTTTATCTTCGGTTTGGTTTGTTGTAATTATTTCAAGTTGGTCATTATTATATCTAAGATTCCGGCTATCTCCCTCGTCTTCGTTCTTGTCACCGGCTCTCTTCTTAAGGAAGATACGACAAAGAACCCAGTTCTGAGTGGGGCCTATAGAACTCTGCAGAGAAAAGGGAATTATAACTTATAAGTTTGGTGAAACGACATGGTGTGGAGATAACCGGAGAATAAACCGGGAAATTGAAAGAAAGAAATTTGTACCGGAGGAGAGGAAGAGAGCCGATATTCGTGCATGATCCAATCGGTTCTTGAGCCATGAGGTGGCTTGCCTCTGTAGAAGACAAGAGTTTTCTTTAAACCAACGATTTGGTTTCCTCTAGAGGTCACAACCCGTTTATCAATACCAGTAGCTTTCCAATAACCGGACTCAGCTGCCCTATTGGACCGGTTCCCATTTGGGTACTTGGCTTCCCTTGTGCTGAAGAAGTACCTCTCCTTTTCTAAGTTGCCTGCATATAGAAAAAATAGAAAGAGGGTTTCATAAGTCTTAAGCTTTGAGTTGAGATTTGAAAAGCTGTAAATATACTTATGTTAATCTTAATCAAATATTTTGATAATTTGAAGACCATTAAACATATGTATAATAGGTCTTTACAAATTTAGAGGCTGTGAATGTTTTATCCGGTTGTGCTCGTAACCGGTCTTGCATAAGTTTAAGGTCGCTGGTTCGAGAAATAAGTGGAAACTAATTAATGAGTTATAGCAGAAAACCAACCAGGTAAGTCCCAAGGATCAGCTCTGCAAACATCGACATCAGGGATGATGGAAGCTGGTAATGGAGAAGAAAAGACTTTTCTCTTGAGATACTGAACTACAAGCTCCTCATCAGTAGGATGAAACCTGAAACCAGGTGGCAGTCTCAAAACACCATTCTTAGCGAGATTAGTCTTATCCATGGATACAAACAGAGGAGAGAGACAGGAAAAAGAAGAGAGAGTGCGGTGTAGGTAGAGGGAAACAAGGATGGTGTGTTTTTATAAGGTAGAAGACGATACGAACAACTCCTTTTCTTTATTATTATTTCTGGCGTAAACCATACTCAACCTGCTTCCTCCTTTTGACGGCATTTTCATAAAATCTATATTTTCTTTTTAATATTCATTACTATATTTTTCTTGTCTCTCAATTATTATTATTTCTAGTCGGTATCTACCTCCTCACCTTTTTGTATCTTTTCATCTGTAAAGTGAAAACTCTTCAAACATATTTTTTTACTAGAAATCATTGTATATGCAAATTGAAAAGGACTACTTTATTAAAACAACAACTCCATTTTTAATTCGTTTTAAGAAATTATAGCGTAATCATCCACTCAAACAAAGTAACGGGGGGACGTGATAATTTTTTACGTCAGACATCAACCAACCTAATTAAGTCGCCCATTAATTCTCTAATTTGCTTGTTAGGTTAGGTTTGAACGACGTATTCTTTTTGGTGTTGTACTATCCAAGGCCACAGCGGCGAGGGTAATGAAGGCCCCTATGAAATTAATCTATATTTTATATTTTGTTTAAATTTGTTTAAATTTGGTGAAATATCAAGATCAAATTAATTTGTGTTCAATATTTTAAATGCACCCATTATCTTCTTGTTTTTCCCATCTATGGTTGTATACTAGTATAAGTTTATTTATCAAACTTGTTTTTTTGCGTAAAATGTATCAAACTTGTTTTTCACGACCCCCTATAGCAATTGTTTATATCTCCGCCACTGCAAGGGCACCATCCTCATTGCGTGCTTTCGGCTTGAGAGAGTCCGAGAAGGTTTTAAATTGCGAAGGCGGGTCCGTTCTGGCCAGTCGATAATGAGGTCAGCTTATGTCACGCTGACAACCAGAGATTGCCCTCTGGGTTTCACGTATACATAGCCCTTTTGAGATTCTAAATTATAACAGATTCCACTAATATTTTACGATGAAAGTACTTTGGGCAAAGGCTTCTGGAACTACGATAATGTTTTATACAATGTTCAACACGTTACATACAAGTCCAACAATATTCATCCAAATATTTTAGTTACAATCATATATTATATAACAGACTCTATAACATGTCATATCTGATGATAAAAATGCCATATATATCCTAGAAAATTCATAATTTTCGCTGGCATGCTTTCTCTAGATAACAATGTAACGTAAATCACAGTATATTTTTAGATATTCGTCATCATCCTAATTCACGAACATGCATAGACTATTTGTTTCCGATGTTCCCTTTGCAGAATGAAGATAAGCTGATGCGTTCTTACTTAGGCTGATTTGGTATATCTTAAAAAACCTGTAATAATGGACGACATACATATATACATATATATATGTATATCAAATTTATATGGATATCTTAACGCAATCCATTGTCACTAATATATGTGTTTTTATCGTGTTGTGGAGATTGGAATTTGTGGTTAATGTTCTTCGCTAAGGCAATTATTTCTCCTTTTCGTCCATCGAAATATATAATATACGTTTTTCTATATAATTATCATGTATATAAAATATAAATGATTATGGATTACTTTGATATATTTAGTTAGTCCATTTTTACGAAGTGGTTGCTCTTATTTATCAGTATATTGAAATATATGATCTATCCTGTCTAGTCTTAAAAAAAGTTTTACATAATTGAATACTAGCAAAGCATATATACCGCTTGGCCAAATGATAGACATCAATCTTATTATTTAATATTGACAACTCAGACCACCACCGAAAGAAGAAATTACGGAACTCCTGGTATTTGATAACCATATGAAATACCCCAGACAAGTCAATGGTTTCTTACAAATTGAAAGAACAAAATATACACGTATGCATATAAATTGGAACACCAATTTGATAAATTATTGGTGTATGGACCCTGCGCTGCATACATACAGACGTGAGACAACAATATCCATGTATAATATATATGTAGAAAGTACGTTAGATAGAAATCAAGGACCGGCAACAAAATAACTATTACAAATGCGGTTTATAATTAAAACTAATTCATATTAATATAGATAAATAAAATAAAATCAATGTCAAGGGGTCCGTGAAGCTGACAGTGTGCTGTAAGTTCCTCCAATCCCGTTGTCAACCTTCCTGTTTGCTAGATCACATGACATTGTTCTTTATAATTAAATAAGATAAATGATCGATTTCGTCCAAATATACGTTATCTTTAAAATAACAAAGGCGTGACGTTATTGTCGGTATAATAATATTCACTATTGCCACTACAAGTTACCTCTTTATTGAGACCAAGGCCTAACACAAAACATGGTTATTAAAGATACCATCGTCGCTGTTATATTAAAACTTAAAACGATAACTTCCACTCTTTTAGTTTTACTTGAATAGAATAACATATATAGCTTTGTACCACCAGTCGTTTTCGACGATCTAATATAAATATGAGACAGGATAATAAGGTATTTATATGTACATAGCATTTTCTACCTGTTTTATATGTTGTTGTTTTTTTAATATATATTTTCATGTGCTGTTCTTGGTTTCATTCAACAGTTGATTCTCGTATTAGACCATGTACTATGGCTATACGAATTCAACACCCTAATTTACAATTTTCACAATTCACATCATCTTCTTTTTCTTCCACCTATTAATTCAATACTTATACAAATTTTATTTCTGCAATGGTTTTATGTAAAACAATTCAACACCCTAATTTATGTTCTTATTTATATTTCTTATTTATATAACTTAATAGCCACATATTAATTCAAAAATTGATTGTAATTAAAGTAAATAATTAAAAATGACATAGTTTAAATATATTTTATTTTATTTTTATTTATATTCTTTACTATTTTCAGAAAATGATATTAAAATAATATTTTTATAGCAAATATACAATGACATAACTAAATTCAGAAAATTAATATTAATAAAAATATAAATTATAAGAAAAATTGATATTTTTATTCTATATCCAAATGAAATAAAACCAGTCTCTATTAATAGATCATTAAAAATGTTAAATTCTGGTATAGTTTTTATTTTCTAAGAATATGTTTTACGATAAAATAATTATTTAAATTATTGGGTGAAAACAAAAAGAACAAAAACTAGATAACCAATAATAATAAAAAAATGTGTAAGCGTGTAGTCCAATTTATTTGCTTTTAACTAGTTGAAAGGATTCAATACTTGTGAATCTACATATGATTTTTTTCAATTCAACACTTACCTTACATTGGTTTAAGCTGTTAATTTATCCATCAGACCCATTGTTGATAATCTTATAGTTTTGATCTCTAAATTCGAAACGATAGTATATATCAAATAAATCGGTATTGGTTAGCAATTTATATTATTGCTTTTTTGAACTTCATTTATACTATAGTTATAATGGATATAAACTCAATTCTAGAATGGTTTATTATTTTCGAATGAAGTTAAACAAAAATGGCAAAACAGATCTCAACGTCTCAAGTATCTACCATTTAGAAAGGCTTATCAATAATTAAATAAATTCACATATATGTTTTTTGTTCGCTGTAAATAACATGCAGTATAGATTTAAACATGAGTGATGACCGGTACTATGATAAATATGATTCCAAAACGACAGCCAAACACATCAGACTGAAGTATTGGAGACACAAAATGCAATGCAACCAAACCACTTATCATCTCTCCCTCTCTCCTGATTTTCCCAAATCTTCTTTGTCTCAAATTTTCTAATCACATTCAATGAATGGTCCCTTTCAAAATTGACAAAATGCCCAATAATAAATCTATTTTATTCGCAAATTTGTTTCAATTTATTCAAAATGATTGCTTTCAAACGTTTTATAAAATATTTTTTTTAGTATTGCTTGTCCTCCTATATTTTTACTTTTATATATGTTATTGAAAAAATAAGTTGGAGTATAGGGAAAATATATATAGGAGGGTTCCTACAACCAAAAAAAAGGCGAGCACACGCACTCCACTTGCGACTTGGTCATCAATGGTCTACATAATGAAAAATCAAATTAGGATTTCGTAAGTAATTTTGCGGCTCTCGTTTTTTTTTCTCTTACCATGTTATTAAGAATTTCACTTTGTGATATTACATTTTTTCTATTTAGTTTAGGCGTTACCGTATAATAATAAATGTGTGATATGAAAATTCGTGTGAGAGCGTCAACGGAGTTTGCGTGGGGATGTAGGAGAGAAAGTGAGAAACGTCAAAGGTTGCAACTATAACTAAATGGTTTTGAATCCCAAATATACTTACAAGTTACTTGAACTAGATGTTCCATGCATCTGGTTTCGTCCTAGACTCAGTTTTCTAATAGTTGAAGATCCAATCTCTCTTTTCTTTACGTTTCTCCCCTTCGCTTTATAAGTAATATTTATCACCTATACGATGAAAAATGAACTATTTCTAGATAGGAAATCTATCATACATGCCAACATTTAGTCCTTGAAAAAATATTTGAATACTATATAGAAACTCTTATATTGTTTTAGCGAAAAAGCGAGTTACTAGAACTTTCATAGTTATATAAACAATGTAACTTTCATAGTTATATAAACAATACATTCACGGAAAAAATATATATTGTAAATATAATTTTTCTGTTTCTAAAAAATAGGGTTTTTAGAGTATTCACGTTTGTTAAGAATACAACGAATGTTCATATTAAATTTATTATTTTATTTTTACTCTACATTTTTAATAACTATCAACCAATTACAGTTAATCAATTCAAATATTCATAATTAATATTTTTTTAAAAAATTTACAAAAATACTTTAAAAGTATACAAATTTTTTTTATAGCATAATTTTTTTTAAAAACAATCTTATTTTCAGAAATTGATATATGGAGTATTAATTTACTCACTTGTCAAACGCGTGATGATGGTCGTATAAAATTAATTGCCCGCCCAGTTGTTTGGAAAGTTTCGTGCTTGGTTCGAGATTCAGGCAAAATAATAAAAAATATGTAATGATTCATAAACCCTGCATAAAACACGTACAAGCAGCAATCATATGCCATTTATGACCGATCCAATTTAGTATAACGCCTACCCAAGTATGCTAGTAACATCTATATGGTTATATATATATATAGAAACCGCTATTCTAATTTGAAAGAGATTTTATATTTTCACGTCCCCGTTGGAAATAAATGGATTGAAGAAAGTACATGATTTGAGTTTTAACTGTTTGGAACAAGAAAAGAAAAACTGCAAGGATTAAAACATTTTAGTTTCTAGAATCGAATAATGCATTTTTCTTGACAAATAAAATAAATATACTGAAAATTCAAAGTCATCACTCATAATCGATATCGGAGCTGACTATAATTTATTTTCTATATTTAAGGATGAGATAGGTTTTGCTTTTATCCTATCGAAATGATCTCAGTTTCTTCATTTTGAAGCTACACTTTGTCAAACTCAAAGTTGCATCCTTGCATAAAGAAACTTTTATTAATATTCTTGATCTATATATATAGCTAGTATTAATTAGTTTCAAATATGCTTTTTAACCAAAACATGGAAAAGTTTCAAAACTCTCTTCAATTACCCTGGAATTATGCCTTCAAATAAACTCTGATAGAACAACAACATAGTATAAAGTGAGCATATGAGCATATCATAGTTCAGAACGTGTGATTATTATATACTCCCTCTGTTTTTATACGTAAGTAGTTTTAGTTAAAAGTGATGATATTAAGAAAATTGTTACTTTTGAAAAAATAACATTTAATACATAAATTTAACCAATAATAAAAAAGCATGAATTATTAGATTGGTCACAACATACGTAATAAATGTAAAAGCTGCTTTGAATTGTGTAAAAGTTGCTTTGGATTGTGTAAACATCTTATATTGTGAAACAAACTTATTTTGCTAAAACTAGTTACATATAAAAACAGATGGAGTATTATAATATTTCAATGTAGCGCAGCATCCACATCGGATGCATCTCTAACAAGAGCCTCTTGACTTATTTTATTAATGTCATTGAATAACGTAATTAAATTTTAAACACAATAAATTTGTAACCACTCACAACATGACAATTGTCATGAATTATTAAGAGAAGTCTCCTCCTCAAGAATCGTACCTTTGATTTCCTCTTTCTCTTTCATTATTTTCTACTTTTTTAACCATTTTTATGTTGAGAGATCATGAGAATTACTCCCACTACTCATGCTCTAAGCCTCTCGACCAAAATAGTTTAATTTTGATTTTTAATTCAACTCTTTGCACAAAGCATCATGTATAGTAGACTATCAATATGTATGGTTATAATAGATTAAGAATCGAAATATAAAATTCGTCTTCATGATGGATCCAAATCCTATGATATATGTGACTAACCATAAATATCTAAATATATTTACTCACAAAATACTATTCAGGATAACGTCACTATGCTCTTATAAAATACTACTGTTTCCGTTATCTACTCATCTTTCTTCAATACTTAGGTATGAAACCAAAAACAAGTTACTTTTACTTAGACTCGTTTTCTATACGAAACCTAAATATACAGCAAGTCTGCTGCTTATGTCATATATGTGAGCTTGGAAGTTGAAGAAAAACCCACTAAAGGAAAGAGAATCCTTTTAAGTGAAGCAACCTGAAATATGTTTTAATTGATTACTTTTCATGAGTTTTTGGTGTGGCCTTGAACATGTATGGCTTTTTATGGCATGTGACTGAACAACTTATAAACTTATCAAAAGATGTTTTAAGAAAAAATTCTCTCACGTGTGTTGCTACCAATCCGTGTGCCAACTTTCTCTTCTTTTGTAGGGGAAAAGAAAATAGTTGTGCTTTTGAGAAGGGAGAAAAGTTGTTTCTCTGATGCTTATTCCAAACTTGAAAGACAAAAGTTCCTGCATATTAAAGGTTATACTTTCATCATCCTTTTCTTTTTTACTTTCTTTTTTTCTCTCTCTCAAATCTTGAAAATAAAATAAAATACAATGGGATTATATGTTTATTCTCAGTAGAGATTGACATTTTAGTTTAAAATTGAATGTGATATGATTTTCTTTTGGTTTGGTCTAGTTTAATTCAATGGAAATCTACATAAATAAGAGCAATACTGTTTCGTTTGGCTTATCCAATTGGTATGTATTTTATCATTTTAGATTATTTATTTTAGTTTGGTAGTATGTAAATTTGGTTTATTTAATTTGGGTTTGGATACTGGCTTACTTTCGGCTTGAGAGTCAAATGACCACACTATAAATCAAACATCATTTTGGGTTTAGCCATCTTAGTTTGGGTTTTATATTTATTTTTTGAGGCCGTAATAATTCGTACACAAAGATAAAAAAGGAGGAATGTGTGTTGTTTAGGTTGGGCCTTTTTTGAGGTCTTTGGTGTAGTACTTAATTAAATATTTGAGAATTATTGTGTGGAAGCTGAGGTTTTGATGTTATCAATAGACAATACTTTAGGTCAAGTGATGTACCCATTATGACTTGTTGGGCTCTCTATTTGACAATAAGCATATACCAAACTTGAAAGAAACGAGGTCCTGCCAATTATGCATATTAATAGCCAGAACGGTAACACACGTAATGAATTTCAAAATTATTATTGCTATCAAATAATATAGATACTGATCAAAACATAATTTTATCATTTTGTTGCAGATATTTGTTCAAGTTAAGATTTAGGTAGACTTCAACACTCGAGATATTAAGCGGAAAAAGGAGCTTAGGAAGTTTGTCTGGTAATTGTAAAGATATAGCATAAAGGTGATGTAATTAGAGTTCAGATGTTTCTAGTTCTAGGTGTTTCCAAAAGACAATAACTAAAGGGTACGTGTGGAATCTTCTGACCACTTGATCAACATTTCTTTGTGTCTGAAACATATGTATCAAGTTCTAATGAAATTCTATAGAGCCCAAAATTTATCGGGCCCTTCAAACTTTGAGTCATTATATCTCTGTGTCTGTGTAGTCATTTCCAAATTTGACTCGAGGGTGACACTCAGCCATATTTCATTTTATCCATATATAGGTAAATACTATTTATTTTCTTGGTCGAATTATTTATATTGAAAACAGAAAATATGGATAAAATGAAATTATGGCGGAGTGGTAGGTGCATAAAAGTTCATAAGGGGTTGAAGATACACACTTGAAAAGTAGCGGAGCTAGGTATCCAATGGGAAACAAAAGAATTAGAAAGATCATCTGAATTTTTTATCTCAAAATGTCATCTGAAAATCAACATATTCATGGACACCATCGCCTAATTACACAACATATATATGCAAAAAAAGAGACGTGCCAAAGGCTGAATGAATACATCAAAAGCACATACAATATGATTGAGATGACAGACTAGGAGTTAATAAACAGCTATTTCATGCAAACCTCTAAAAATCTGTTTAAAGTCATCTTTACTTGTGAAAAGAATAATTATACTTAACCAACGAGGTTGGCCTAGTAGTAGTTGAGGAAGAAAATCCAATACTCTCCCCGCAGGTTCGACTCGTGTTGGCCACCCGGGCCCTCCCTGCTAATTCCTGGGGAGGAAATTACGTGGCTGCTGCGGGTCTCGTGGGATTAGTCGGTTGACCTCGGTCGCCGGATCCCCACGGTTAACAAAAAAAATAAAAAAAATAAATAATTATACTTAGATACCTCGAATATTTTAAATATATTTATCTGCCGGTATTTATTTACGATATACATTTGATATCCTAAATAAAGGTTTATATAAAATACTTCAACAAAATAATACTGATTGTTAGGGATGAATAAATATAAATTTCACATTGTTTTGCAGTCTAAATCTGTAACACAAACATTTTATCTCATAAATAAAATAATATAAATATAAGAGAATATATGAATTTTAAAATAAAACCCCATAAGATATTTTTTCCGAAATCTTAAAATAATTTTTAAAAATATATTAAACTATTAATATTTTATGATTGAGATATTCACTTTAAATTTCTTAGAATTGTATTACTCTTGCCTGCCATTTTATTTACTTCCTTCTTTTTGAAACACATTTTATTTACTTCCTAGCTAAAACATCGATTCTTAAGAAACAAAAAATATAATAATAATTATTTTATTTGAAGTTCAATCCGATTACAAATACACGTATTGGTTTACTTGTTTTCGACAATTGTAGTAGGGAAATTGCAACTTATCTTTATTTTCTTATATTTACATACTTCCATAAAAAGGTGGTTTTCAATAAGAGGTTGTTATCAAATATAGGAACCTGAGAAATGGGTCTACATGATTGATCCTTTTGAGAAGATGAAAACATAGAAAACGACAAAAAAGGAGTTTCAGGAGTAGAATCGATCTTCAGTCATTAGTCACTACCAACGTACATTAGCTTTCTTCTCCCTTTTATTACTCCTTAATTAATTTATCTGACCAAAATTTCATAATTACCAATGTACATTTTCAAAGTATTAAATGTGTTCTTGAACATCCTCCAGGCAGAAGGGATGTCTGTTTGATTGTATTAATGTCATCTAGACATCTACACATCACTTATGGTTACATAAATACTTGTCCACCAATGAGTATACTTCATCGGCTAGTTTTGTAAATTTTATCAAGATATACTGTTTGGTCACTGATATACTAATGTAGTACACGGCAAAATACGTACTTTATACATGCAAATTTACAACACATTAGGTTTCTAACATTTCAGAATTCTTTTTTTTCTAAGGTTTTTTATTATTCATATGTACTCATATGTACGATTGGAATTTCTTTAGAAACACACCATTCTTAAGACTATTTAAAGAGCGATTCTGGAAACAAGAAGAACGAATAGGAAATGAACGGTGAGGAATAAAATTACATAAATGAAAGAAAATGTTGTTTCATCCCATATTTAACAAGTAATAATTTTATTTTTTATTTTTTTACAAAAAAAGAAATGACAGGGAATGAGAAAGAAAAATTATTCCTTATGAAAGGTAAATTTTTTTAGGAACGTTAGAGAATGCATTATTCCTCGTCGTTCTTTGGTCACCATTCATACCCTTAGTTAATAGCCTAATACACGTAAGTGATATGTTGATTAGTTTTTTTTTTCGTTAACGGTTGATCAATTTGGCCAAATGTTAAAAAACTTTACAGTGTACAATCATTTAAATAGTTTATGCAAGTCATTCGCCTGAACAGTGAGTAATATTGGCTTATCTCCACTAAGCCTATGTTCATAATTAATACTGATACATACAAACTTATGTTATCCTGATTAATACTGATTCATTTAATCATCAAGCGATCGTAATGAATCCATGTTCATGATAATACTAAATACATAGAAGCTTCTGTTATACCGACAAGTTAATATAGGTTCAATAGAGCGATCATTAGGAAGTAGTGGTATATATCTGGTGAACATTAATATATCAATTCTTCAACAAACCAGAGATACGTATCCATTATTGACTTAGTTATATTAATGTATGCGTGTGTGGTAAAACTAGATTCGTATGAACGGAGTCAGGGCCGTTTCAAACTTTATACATACCCTGTTCCGGAAAAAAAAAGACAATTTTTAATAATTTGAAATAATTTAGATATTTTAACAAAGTATCATTATAATATAAAATAAATACATCAATTTAATTATTTTATATCTAAATAACACTATTTTCTAGTTTTTAATACAAAATAATTATCAAATCATTGAACTTGATCATTTGGCATTTTTCAATGCAAAGTTATTGATCAAATCATCAAATTTGATCATTCTTCTATCCACTCTTCTAGCTTTTTTTCAGTTTTTTTTACGTTTATTATCCACAATCAGAAATTATAATCTATAAATATAATAAAGTAACAAAATCTGGATAATAGTTAGACATAAAGCTATAATATACTCTTTTAATAGGTAAGGTACTCTTTTTTTTGCTTGTCGGCAGAAGTTGTAAGCTAATTGTTTTCTTTTTTGTGTTTGCTATTTTTTATTTAAAAAACGGTGAAGAAAATATATCTTGTTCTCCCTATTTATAATCACTAATTGATAATTATTTCCTAAACATAATAAAATTAAAATACTAACTTTCTATACTACCATTGAATATCCAAACACACATCAACAACTATTTCTTACTTTCCAATATATAATTGATATAAATACTAATTATTTTCTAATTTATTGCATTTTAGTTGGTTATATAAACAAAATAAAGAAGTTTAATTTATATTTATAGGTTACAAATACGAAGATTAAACTAAAATATAGTTATTCTGACTTTTTTATAAATATATGATTCTAAATTTATAACTATTATTAAAACAAAAAAAATATAGACCCTCTAAAATTTTAGACTCCGTTCGACCGCTTCATTTGTACGTAATAAAAGACTTCCCTGGACCGAGTAAATCAGAAAACGATAGGATCGGGGAGATTTAATTTCACCCACATGCTTGTCATTATTCCTTTATGTGGTAGCAACATATACAGATTTATACGCCAGCATCATTTATTAACGTGGGTCACCTAGGTTAATTGAATTATTGAGGTCTGATCAGCCGATGGTATTTTTGTTTTTTGCTTTTTATTTATTTGGGGGCAAGTAAGCAAAAATCCAGGCTAGAATTTCCATTGTTTTTGTGAAATTCTTCAGTTTCTATTTTCCATTAAAACCCCCGATGGATATACATTGAAAAACAAATAACATAATGTAAAGTTAATGTGTGGAGATTTAAAATAGATATGACAATAACAGTCACTGATATATGAAAATTCTAGTTAATTGAGATGTTACAAATTCTGTGATTTATATTTATGTCAGGTGTTACACGATGATGGAACGCGTCTACTTTTTTATAGTAAGATGTACTGTACATAAAAACTCGCATATATAAATAAAAATGAAAAATAAACACAATCGGTTTGGGATAAATCTATATTATTGAATGAAATAATACATGTCAGTGAAAATAACATATGTCGTTTATGTAAGTTCTTTTTCTTTTATGTATTTGAACGTTCGTGATTATATGTAGGTCTATATGATCGTATGAAAATAGATAATAAATAGAGAAGTTAGGGGCCGGGAATGTGATTGCAAAAATGCATGCAAATACAGCATGAGAACGTACGTGAACCAAAAACATATTAGGTACAAATCAATAAAAACAATTGTAAGATAAACTAGAAAAATGTTTCAATAAAAATATTAAACAAGTGATGGAAAAACTAAGGTGGAGGAGAACCACAAAAGTGGCACCTCTCATATTTTAGTAAATTCACGACCCAAATTTTTTTAGAGATATAGAGAGAGGGAGAACAAAGAACGAATGAGAACAAGAATGATTTAACAAAACCGATGTTCATTGTTATCATTCGCCTACCATTTCACTCGTCTCTTGTCTATTTCTTTAGGGGGTGATTGATTGAGATTTACTTCTAAATTTTGTGCAATAAAATTTTATCTGTTGTAGTTGTATATTTTTCTACAGCTCATAAATTGCTTAATATATAGTAGGAGTTTTACCTTTCTTTTAGCATTAAAAAAAAATATGGGAGTTTTACCGTCATTTTCTAATTTGTTGGTTGTAACTTTAGAAGTTAAAGAAAATACCTACAACCAACCAGTCATTTCCTTGAAAATGGAGAACTGTTTTGCATTTTCTTCAAAAAATTTCCGAAATAATTTGTTTCCTTCAGTCAAAAAATAAAAAATAAAAATCTGATTCCTTTTATCGTATTACTGAAACAAACGAAAGAAGAGGATGTATATTCAACCAGTTTCTCACTACTGGTGGATATTACTTACTACGCTAGACAGTTACCAAAAGTGATAGATACATGCATCCTTATTTGAAATATTTGTTTTTTAAGTACGCTGAAAATCAAATGTCATTAACCAAAAAGACTGAGTGTTAACTCAGATTAAATTAAGTTCAATATAAAAAACGATCGAGTCCTGAAAATGTGAATTAAAAAGGAGAAGAATAGCAGAGACATAAAATATACCCAAGACACGAAAGCACAGTGAGGGAGAAGTGTCCAGCCAGCATATGATGACGCGCTCTATAGCTCTCCAGGGTGTCTACAAACTATAAAGAAACGCTTGGAGAGGTCACGTGATATGCACAAGAATTTCATTTTCATGCAATTAGTATTAATTACGCCTCTTCATAACGCATCATTTTTTGTTTATCAACTTAATTAATTGTTCTCACGCGCGACGCTCCTTTTGACGCATAGATTTGTGCCTAATACATGCATGATTTATCGATTTCTCTGTGTACAAGGCTTAAAAACGTGTTCTTCTAAACAATTATGATCAGAAAATGCAAATGGAATTTTTTCTTTTCTTTCAACTTTAACTAATCATTGAAAATACCATAATGTTAAAGAAAACGGCGTCTATTATCTGAGCGTAGATGCTTTCACCTATAAATTGCATTGGTTTAACTTAGTCATCATCTACAATTTTTAGATATTTTTGTTCTTTGATGATCAATTTCACCTAGACTTCTTTACAATTGTCAAATTCTAGTTCATATTAAACGTACCCTCACTGTTTCATTTACGTCATCTATTTATATAAAGAGAATGCATACTTTTTGGACAACAGAGAGAATACATGTAAGATAATAATAAGAGAAATATACTTTAAAATAGTACTAAAATACATTTTTATTTAAAATAGCACTCAAGATTTTTTTTCTTACAAAATAGCATTAGTTTAAAAAGTTGAAAATATATTTCATTTTATATTTTAGTTTTGTGATTAAAGTTTATAATTTCGTATTTATAAAGTAGAGTTAGAGTAATTAAAAACATTGAATTTGGAGTAGTTTTAGTTATTTTATCTTTTAATTAATGCGATTTTAGAAGAAAAAAAATGTGTGTGCTATTATTATGTTAGGAGTATATTTTTTGAATTATGTAAAAGATTTGCTCAACACTTAATTCACAATAAACAATTTTGAAAAACATAGCCAATGATGAAGCCTACAATCCTATATTATGGTAAGTTAGGTCTATATTTAATATATTTCATCAAATAGCGAGGTGGATATTTTGGATCGTCCAAATCAAATCATATGTGAGTTAGAAAAGAAAGATGAGAAGAAAATATTCGCATTGCATTGTAATCTAGTGATGATTTCCACTATGTTGGTCGAAGTTGGGTAGACTTTTGGTCACCGTGATATTCATGTATGGTTATAAACTATAAAGTGCAAACTTACTATGGTAATCTGATTTTTGAAAGTTAATTAAAGAAGAAGCCGTGAAGGAAATGAAATTGTGTAGATGTGCATGTGAGATGCGAGTGGGGAAGAAAAGGAGCAGAGTTTAGTGAATGAGAAAATGCAACGCTTCCTACTAATTTTTCCACTTGTCATACAACCAGTCTGAGTTCGTTTGCCTTTTCGATTCTTATTATTATTTTATTATACTCTACACGTCACACGCTTCAAATAACTCAAAAATTAAAATTAAAATATTTTGACTACATGAATAGTAATTTGGAGGTATATATAAACCACCTGAGACTCATTAGTTTCCTCCATGAAATAAAAAGAAACATCTTAGAGAGAGAAAAAGAAAGAGTGAGAGGGATAGAAAAGCTTTAGGGTTTCAAAAAGACTGAGACTCTTTAAAATGGGCATCATGATCAATCACCATTTGCTCGCTATCATCTTCGGCATCTTAGGTAACGTTTTAATGATACATCCACAAAGCTAAATCCTAGTTTGTTCCTCAGCTATTCTCTTTTTGCTAAAGAACTTGCGGCAGCAACAATAATGTGTAAGGTTCCATGCACTGTATTAGTAGACGTGAATTAAACAGAAAGGTACTAATTAAGAAACCAAATTTAACTGATGGGAAGTTAATTTATCATGATTCATGAACCACCTACTTATATATGTATATATATTTCTTACTTTGTTTCAAGTTTTTATTCATAATTTGGAATCATTAATGATCTCCTAATCCTGTATTTAAATCCCAAACTACCCAAAAATGAATCAATACGAAAGCTTTACAAATTGAAATCGTCACGCAATATTGTCCATATAATATACTCGGTACGTGTAGTGAGGTTAATGCACCCATTCAACTCCCCGTTGAGGTTGGTTAGGGAACTCCGATTGGTTCATTTACATTTACTCATGTCTCCACAAAACTAGAAGTCTTTTATGTCTACAATCAACTCATTTCTTTTTGTTGGTTATATTTCACGAAATTACAGGAAACGCAATATCCTTCTGTGTATTCCTCGCTCCATTGTAAGTACATACCAATTTCTGTATACTATTATACTATCGATAATGGTTATGTAAGAAAATAATTATTTGAGAATGATTAGCAACGGAAATGTTTCTCTGATTTTTGTTGTGAATTTTTGAAGGCCAACGTTTTATAGAATATACAAGAATAAATCGACGGAAAGTTTCCAATCACTACCGTACCAAGTGTCGCTATTTAGTTGCATGCTATGGCTCTATTACGCATTGATTAAGCAAGACGCTTTTCTCCTGATTACCATCAACTCTTTTGGCTGTATCGTGGAGACTATATACATCGCCTTATTTTTCGCTTATGCCACCAGGGAAAAACGGGTAATTTTCTTAGTATGTAGATAAGCATGGATAATAAGGAATCATTGCTCTGAACTATCTCTTATACATTGCAGATCGCAGCTATGAAGTTGTTCTTCACGATAAACGTTGCTTTCTTCTCGTTGATCCTAATGGTTACACATTTTGCGGTTAAAAGCCCTAGCCTCCAAGTCTCTATTATTGGCTGGATTTGTGTTGCCATTTCTGTTTCTGTTTTCGCTGCTCCTCTAATGATCGTGGTAAAAGCATTTTATTAAATTAACTTCACAAACTTATTTCAAAACGTATACAAATTTTGGGCAAAAATAATTTTAAATTTTCTTGTTGGTGTGAAAAGGCTCGTGTGATAAAGACAAAGAGTGTAGAATTCATGCCCTTCACCCTCTCGTTCTTCCTCACTATAAGTGCCGTTATGTGGTTCGCTTATGGCGCATTCCTCCACGACATATGCATAGCTGTAAGCATTTATTTTCATAGAGTGTATATTTTTTTGTTAAAGAAGGTCGTTTTAATAATGATTTTGTAGATTCCAAACGTGGTGGGATTCATACTAGGGATGTTACAAATGGTTCTGTACGGAGTTTACAGAAACTCAGGAGTGAAAATAGATGCTGAGAAAAAGATAAATTCATCAGATCAACAACTTAAGACTATTGTCGTAATTAGTCAGTTAGGTGTGTCGGAAGTGCACCCAGTTGACATCACGGTGGACCCACTCTCTGACGCCGTTCATCATGAAGATCCATCCAAACAAGAGGAGCCATCAATTGAAGATGGAAAATGCCACATGAAGACTTCCCGTCTTGAATATGTTTGAAGTGTTGATATGTCAGAAGCAAAAAAAAATATCTCTCTTTCTTGCCTCGTTGGCCGGCCAAATAAAAAAATTGTTGTTCGTAAGTTGAAAGTTGAAACTATAGTGCTCTACATAATTTGATGCAGCAAACCTCAGTAGCTAGATTACTTCTACTAATAAGCCGTTTGTCCATGTTTTTATGATTACATTTGTCTTCAAGATGTCATCGTCAATTAGTAAACAAACTAGGTTAAGACCCGCGCCTTGCGCGGGATTAACATTATATATAAAAATTATTTTATGTATTAAATATTTTTACATATTATAAACTAATAAATATATATTAAATAATTAAAAGTCAGTAACTATTAAAAATATAATTAAATTGGTGCAAACATATAAATCAATTGTATTAATCCAAATTTTTTTTTTATTTGATAGGATATGTTATTAAATTTAAATGATACTAACATAGATAATATATTTTAGTATATTTTTAATATTAATGTCTATTAAATACTGATTTATACTCATATAGTTTTTTGATCATTTGTATCTTTTATAGTAAAAAATTTAAATTACTGATAACAAAATTTTCATTGTGGGATTAATAGTTTTAGTAATTTATAATTAAAAAAAAAAAGTTGTCAATGATCGTTCAAAAAAATTGTTCAAAGCAAATTTTGAAACTAAAATATTGTATTTTATAAGGTTTATAGTTTAATTTAAAACGATATATATATTAATCTTATTAATTAATTAAATTAGACTTTTTACTTATATAATTTTTGTAATCGTTTGTATTTTGTCATAACAAAAATTTTAAACCATGGATCATAAAATTTGAAATAAAGTACATTAATGATGAATTTATTGTTAGTTTAATAAAAAGCTTATTATATAATTAGATGGACCAACATATTTCTCTAATGATTCTAAGAATCATTCTAGTGATGACACGTGGCTACAAAAAGAAGTTGTAATGCTTCTCAAATAATATATAGGGGATTGTACAAGGAGACCATTGACGACATAATATCCCATGATTTTGAGAATTAACAAAGTAACGATTTTTGGGTCATTTATTAATATCCCATTAATAAGTGACTCATTTATTTGCAAAAAAAAGAATAGCATGATCAAATATTTGTTAATCAAGTTATGTTTTGGACATTAACGACATATATAATCCGATAATATAACAAAAATTGTTAAAGAACAAATGAATGGTTGCGGTTTATGACAAGTTATAACTATAGATTGTAAATTTCCGTAATTCGTAATCTACAAAATATAAAAGAATCATATACAAGATTGCTAGTTTAAGTCATTTTAGAGGTAATAGAACGTGATTGACAGAAAGAAAAAAAGAAGCAAAAGTTAGATAAGAAAATCCTTTTCAAGAGAGGACACTCTCAAAGGTTAAAAAACAAGTCCCGACATAAACTTTGATAAGACCAACCATACTCTCACAATCTCAATAGCCTATCCTTAAAATTATTGTCAGAATGCGAGGGCATGTGACCCACGTTGTCCAAAACTAAGCGACGGTGGACATTAGCCACACCACATAACACTCGGAAGAAAAAAGGTCTATCTAAACACTAATCTTGATTCTTGGATCTTTGCAATTTAATCATCGACCAAACGTCAAAAATGCCACATTTGACACATCACAAAACTAGAAAAGACCCTACATCAACTCTCCAGAATCTTCAATTATAGTTTTGTTAGTATTAAATAGACCTACTTTGACCCTACATCATATAGATAATGTACATTGTCAACTCTTTGTCACAATGTTTTTTTCTTTCTATGTTTCAAAATAAATAAGACCAAAAAAAGTATCAAGACCCAAACCGGTTTTAACCGGTACTGTTGCTCTCTGAAGTTCCTTGCTCTCTGTCTTCCCTTCTCCCTCAAACTCTCTCCCCACATTTTAGCCTCTGCAACCGCACGCTCCCTATCAATGTCTCGGTTCAATATCCGAGCCGTCTCTCTAGGTGAATCCTCCTTCTCTGAACCACCTCCTTCATCGTCCCTTGTTATTAACTTCCCCCCACCTCTTTCATTCTTGTTTGGATCATAAGCTTGGTTTGCAAGATATGACAATGCAGTTACCACATCTGCTATAAGAGGACGCGTAGCTGCCTCCTCTTGGATGCACATTGAAGCCACAGATAATGCTTGATACAGTGCTCGTGTTGGAAACCTCCCCTTTAACTTAGGATCCGCCAGTTTTATAAACTTTCTCCTGTCGTTGAACATTGGACGAGCCTGTTAAAACCCAAAAAATAACAGAATAAGAAACTGAATGAATGAATATAACCAGAGGGTTAGTGAAGTAAAAGTAAGTTGACGATGATGAAGTTAGTTATTTACCCAAGCCACTAGGTTCTGTTCTCCATGAGGCATCTCACTATCTATTGCTTTTCTACCAGTAATGAGCTCCAGAAACACCACACCGAAGCTGTAGACATCTGACTTTACAGTCAACTGACCGGTCATCGCGTACTCTGGAGCACAGTATCCATAAGTGCCCATGACTCTAGTGGAGACAGTATGTAACCACAATAAGAGGTTTGGGCCGAAGCCCGTAACCACAATATGTAATATTAGTTTCGTCCCAGCGATCATTCGAACTGGGGACCTCTAACACAGACAGTGGTCTGGAATCCTTTCCAGTTGAGCTAACGACCTCTGGTCACCAAGAATCTTTGGGGTCTAAAGATTAGGAAAAAAATACAGGAGATTTAATTACCGTGGAGGTGATCTTCCAATGATCCCAAGGGCATAAACTCATAGACCAAGAGGCGTTGATCTCCATCAGCACAGTAACCAATAAGGTTGACTAAGTTGGGATGATGAAGAAGGCTGAGCATGAGAACTTCTACAAGAAACTCTCTGTTCCCTTGCAAACCATTCCGGTCTAATTGTTTAACAGCAACAACCTGATAAAGATGAAAGAAAAGTAGATCAGAGATATGCATTGCAATGTCATCAAGCTAACTAACATAAATGTAGAAATGTACCTGACCGGTGCTTTCAAGCCTTCCTTTGTAGACACATCCGAATCCACCTTCTCCTAAGAAAGTGTCAGGATGAAAGTTCATAGTTGCAGCAACGAGCTCACGGAAAGCAAATGTATGAGCAGCAATTTGCTCAAGCCCATCTCTTGGAAGTAGCAGCTCTCTTTTTGACCTTACATTGCTCTTTGAGCTAAGCTTCTTCTCCCCACCTGAAACATCACTAAGACCAATTCAATTCACCAAAAGGCATCCATCCAGAGTCTTCTAGTGTCTAATACTAAACATAAACTCCAAGAACAAAATCACCCTAAAATCACAAAAACTTATATTAAATATCAATGTCTTCAGGGCACAACCCAAAGACAAACAAATGTAAGATTCTGATACTGATTCAGTAGGATCATGTGATCTTTATCTTTCTCCACAAAGCTAGAAACTTTACACTGAGGACGAACTTGGGACTTCCCAATCAGATCAAAACAAGTGAAACTGAAGATAAGTAACACGAGTAAAAGAGATGAGAGAAACCTGAAGGAAGTGTAGAGAAGTTATTGGACACTATCGTTTGTGATTGTTTCTGAGGCTTGGATTCCTCAACTGGGTTCAGCTTCTCATCTTCACTCGAATGAAAACACGAGAAACAACCCATCTCCTTCCACTCAAAGTTTGACACAAGGGATGAAGGATAGTAATCAAAAACTTGCAAAGTCCCTTTGAACAGGAACGAAAAAGCCAGAAACTTTGGCTATACCCCAGAAAGAAAGGAAGGGAATTGAGATTCCTAACTCTGTTTCAGATTTCGAAATGGAAGTTAAGAGGAAGGAGAGAGAGAGATGAAGCAGCTTATTTTCGTCGTTCACGAGTGTCACGCTATTACCATTCGCAAAAGAAAAGTCTTTTTTTTTTCTTTGTCAACCATTTGCAAAAATTAACAATGATGCGTGTTGCGGAGACTCTGTAAATCCTTCCTCATAACTTTTTCTTGTTGACGGAGATAATCTTCCATTCAAGGAAACGAAACTTCCTTTTTAATTGAACAATAAAAAACTTATTTCTGCAAATATTTAATTTTATATTACAGTGATTTGTCTGGGTCAAGACAAGATATTTCGAAGTTGACAAAAAAACGTAATTCCGCTTTTTATCACAGTGGATAAAAAAAAGAAGAAACAAATCTGAGAAATATCTTGTCTTGACCCAGACAAATCACTGTAATATAAAATTAATGTAATATAAGATTTGACGTTTTTTTGTCAACTTCATACTTTTTTATAAGTTAATTTTATATAAGTTGACAAATCACTGTAATATAAAATCACTGTAATATGAGATTTGACGTTTTTTGTCAACTTCATACTTTTTTATAAGTTAATTCCACTGTGATAATAAGCGGAATTAAGTTTTTTTGTCAACTTCATACTTTTTTGTCTTGACCCAGACAAATCACTGTAATATAAAAAGTTCTTTTTATATCACTATTAACGTGTTATAAAAAGAATTGGAATTTTATTATATCATACGAATTTAAATAAAGTAAAATTTTATATCCGTACGAAGAAGATAATACTGATAAGAAGAGAGGATGTGTTATTGAATGAGAAGGATGTTGTGTTTACAAACGAACGCAAACGTTCGTATATATAGAAGGAAATTTACTGTGCAAATAGTGCAGTGGACCCCACATCTTTTTATATTTTCAACGAAAGCGGCTCATCTTTTCTTTTGTCTTTCGTAACACTCCCCCTTGGGGGCCGGTGTCACTATCCGCTCTCGCTTAACGTCTTTGTTGCCTCGTTAAAAACATTTCATCTTCTCTCAAAAAATTTCAAATAAAAAGAACTGGAATTTTATTATATCGCAGGAATTTAAATAAAGTAAAATTTTATACCCGTACGAAGAAGATAATATTGATAAGAAGAGAGGATGTGTTATTGAAGGAGAAGGATGGTGTGTTTACAAACGAACGCAAACGTTCGTATATATAGAAGGAAATTTACTGTGCAAATAGTGCAGTGGACCCCACATCTTTTTATATTTTCAACGAAAGCGGCTCATCTTTTCTTTTGTCTTTCGTAACACTCCCCCTTGGGGGCCGGTGTCACTATCCGCTCTCGCTTAACGTCTTTGTTGCCTCGTTAAAAACATTTCATCTTCTCTCAAAAAATTTCAAATAAAAAGAACTGGAATTTTATTATATCGCAGGAATTTAAATAAAGTAAAATTTTATACCCGTACGAAGAAGATAATATTGATAAGAAGAGAGGATGTGTTATTGAAGGAGAAGGATGGTGTGTTTACAAACGAACGCAAACGTTCGTATATATAGAA
>NC_027750.1:2979820-2980190 GCF_000695525.1 Brassica oleracea var. oleracea | reverse complement strand
CGCCGTAGCATTCACTTCAGGGAATGCTTTGGCTCCCGTAGGTCGGGAATTGTGGTTTTTGATCAAAAGCTCATTGTTCTTTTCAGCTAGCATGAGCGCAACCATCAGTTCAGAAAATCTCGTGTACCCGCATTTTCTGTAAATTTCGGGCAAGAAGTGAAACTGTTTGTGGAAAGTGATATATGTTTTATTCATCATTTCTGCCTCAGAGACATGATTACCACAATACTTCAGGAGTGCAACTATCCTCAGGACAGTGGAATTGTAATCCTCAACCTTTTGAAAATCTTGGAACCTCAGATTTTTCCACTCTTCTAGAGCGTGAGGGAGGTTGATTTGTCTCTGGTTATCGAACCTTTCTTTTAAAGTT
>NC_027750.1:2913593-2979270 GCF_000695525.1 Brassica oleracea var. oleracea | reverse complement strand
GTCAATCAAATCTATAAAATTTCATAAAAGTAAAAATTATGGCAATGAAATATTTATGTTATGACAACAAATCATGCGACGGCTCAGCCGATCAATGCAGAGTAATAAATAAATTATACGGCGGCTCGGCCGACCAATTAATAACAAACAGAATATAAGGCGGCTCGGCCGACCAATAAATAAATTAAATTAATAGTAAATAATATAGGCGGTATTCCGACCATTATAACAGGGTATAAATGATACAAATAAATTTTACCGAATCGCAGAGTGATCGTGCTGATAACGTGTTATAAAAAGAACTGGAATTTTATTATATCGCAGGAATTTAAATAAAGTAAAATTTTATACCCGTACGAAGAAGATAATACTGATAAGAAAAGAGGATGTGTTATTGAAGGAGAAGGATGGTGTGTTTATATAGAAAGAAATTTACTGTGCAAATAGTGCAGCGGACCCCACATCTTTTTATATTTTCAACGAAAACGGCTCATCTTTTCTTTTGTCTTTCGTAACAATTCCGTTTTTTTATATAAAATCACTGGAATTACGTTTTTTTGTCAACTTCATACTTTTTTATAAGTTAATTTTATATAACACGTTAATACTTTTTATAAGTTAATTTTATATTACGTTTTTTTGTCAACTTCATACTTTTTTATAAGATAATACTGATATAACACGTTAATACTTTTTATAAGTTAATTTTATATTACAGTGATTTGTCTGGGTCAAGACAAGATATTTCTCAGATTTGTTTCTTCTTTTTTTTATCCACTGTGATAAAAAGCGGAATTACGTTTTTTTGTCAACTTCATACTTTTTTGTATCACTATCACCGACATTTTTTAATCGATTTCATTGCTACTAGTTATAAAAAGATAGCAAATAATATGTTACAAAAAATAGCAAAAACGGTGGAATGTAGATTTGAAGGATTTTTTTTTTTTTTTTGCACAAAGATTTGAAGGATTCGTGTTGTAATATTTGGCAAGAAAAATGGTTAAAACTATGGTTCCGATCGGTAAATATTGTTTAATGACGAAACCGTAAAAAAATTAGTTAAGTTGTGGAAAAAATTAATTAAGCTGCGGAAATTTTTTTAAATTTGCGGAATAACAGAATACATACTAGATTGATTAAAAAACTTATTAAATGAAATAAACAAAGATCAATAACTAAACTAATTACTACAAATTTTGAAAATAACTAAAATCTATTTAAAATATTTTACTTTGTATTACAAATATTTAACTTATTTTTCAATATGTTTTTAATAATATATTTACATCTTATAATATTATAAAACAATTATAGTATGTTTTTATTTACAACATAACTATTTATTATTACAAAATTTATTGCTATTTATTTTAAATTTTAAAATAATATTATCATATAATTTAATAACATGAAAATGTTGATTTTGTCAATAATAAACTAAAACTCACTTTTTCGCTTAATGAAATTTTCTTTCATGTAACGAAAGCTTGCGTTTTTACGTTTTTTCATTTCGCAACATTTTTATGAATGGTAAAATACTTGCGTGTTCCGCCATTCCGTAAGGTTAACAATCAAAGACTATATTTGATAATTTGTTCTATAATCTGTTGAGGATTGAGTCCACTTTTGTGTAGTCAGTCAATAGTCATGTCCTGGCAATGGGATTTGGAAGTTCAAAGATAATTGGCTAAAATTAGAAAACATGGGCCTCATTTTCAAGTTATATGCTTCTTCGAGAGCAAGGCCCGGCCCTGAATTACACTATACTTCTCAAACAAATTAATAATTAGCCCAAATTTAAGCTAAAATTGCTCAATCCCAACATTGAAAATGAAAACCTCAAGTTCGGTCATGTTGACAAAATTTACAAACAAAATATAAAAAAGAGAGATCGTGAGACGCATAATCATTCCCCCGCTCGGTCAACGGACAATAGATCCCTACCAAAAAAGAACCTCAAAAATTAGAGTAAAAATATATAACCAAGAAAGAGAAAAAAAAGACAGAACACGAAGAAAAAAAAGACAGAAAATTGGGACAGTTAGATAGGTTTTGTAATTTTTCCCGGCGAAAATGGAGAAACCTGAAAACCACGCAATGGAATCCGAAACTCTTGATCACCACAAATCCGAAAACACACAGCATTCCGATGAATCGGAACAACAATTGGCGACGGAGACTCCCAAATCAGACTCTTCCCAGCTCAGCCTCACCCAGGTAATGGAGGCCGTAGACGATTTCATCCAATCCCTCTCCTCCTCCACGGATCCGCTACGAGAGATTCCCCCAACGGTGGAGCCATTCCCGGAGACGGTCGATTCCTTGGTCTCAAAAATGGAATCCTCCGGTCTGGGCCGTGACGAAGCAGAGGACTCTGCATTCATCCTCGCCGTTAACCGAATCTCAAAATCGGTTATGACATTGAGAGAGCTCCGGCTCGATTCAACCCCGGTTTCCTCGTGGCTAAACCGGGCGAGCTCGGTTCAGAACCGTGCAGCGTCCCTCCTCGACGAAGAGTTTCGTCACCTCCTCGATCGTTCCAGAGAGAAGAATAAGAAAAACAACAACGCTGACGTGTCGTCCGATTCGACTCACGAATCGGACCGATGCGTCTTGCAGGAGGAAGAAACATTCCCGGACTTTCCACCGGAATCGATCTCCACCCTGGAGAAGATCGCCGGAGCCATGATCTCCGCCGGCTACGAAGCGGAGTGCTGCATGTCGTACGAGATGTCGAGGCGCCACGCGTTCAAGGAGGAGCTGAGCGAGGTCGGGTTCGAAGGGATCAACGTGGAGGACGTGCAGAGAATCCCCTGGGAGTCTCTCGAGGGAGAGATCGCCAGCTGGATCTCCATCGTCCGCCGCTGCTCCACCGTGCTTTTCCCCGGCGAGCTTTCTCTCTGCACCGCCGTGTTCTCCTCAGAGGACCACGCCGCGACTCGCAAACGCCTCTTCACGGGGCTCGTCTCCGCCGTGACGATCCGGTTTCTTGATTTCTCGGGTGCCGTGGTGCTCACGAAACGGTCCTCCGAGAAGCTTTTCAAGTTCCTTGACATGTACGAAACGCTGAGAGACTTGGTCCCTGCCGTTGAGCAATCGGACTCGGATCTCATCGAGGAGATTAAGCTGGCTCAGACGAGGCTGGGAGAAGCGGCGGTGACTATATTCGGAGAGCTTGAGAACTCGATCAAGACCGATCAGGGGAGGACCGCTGTTCCGAGCGGAGCGGTCCACCCGTTGACTCGTTACACCATGAACTACCTCAAGTACGCGTGCGAGTACAAAGACACTTTAGACCAAGTGTTCCAAACAGAACCCGAACAAGAGACCAAACGGAACCAAAGAGAAGACGACGAGGAGTACAAAGTCTCAGCCTTTGGTAGACAAATGATAAAAGTGATGGAACATCTTGACGCAAATCTTGAAGTCAAATCAAGACTATACAGAGATCCAGCACTACGATCCATATTCCTCATGAACAACGGTAGATACATTCTACAAAAGATCAAAGGGTCGACAGAGATTAGGGACTTGATGGGACAAGCGTGGACGAGGAAGAGATCAACGGAGCTTAGACAGTACCACAAGAGCTACCAGAGAGAGACTTGGGGGAAAGTGTTGCAATGTATGAACCAAGAAGGGATCCAGGTGAATGGGAAAGTTTCTAAACCGGTTTTGAAAGAGAGGTTCAAGGTGTTCAATGCTATGTTTGATGAGATTCACAAGACGCAGAGTACTTGGATTGTGAGTGATGAGCAGATGCAATCGGAGCTAAGGGTTTCTATCGCGGCGTTGGTGATTCCGGCTTATAGGTCTTTCTTTGGGAGGTATAAGCAGCATATTGATTCTGGGAGGCATTCGGATAAGTATGTTAAGTATCAGCCTGAAGATATTGAGACTTATATTGATGACTTGTTTGATGGGAATCCACCTTCTATGGCACGTAAGAGGACTTGAAAAACTATGAGAGTGTGACATATGATCTGGTTCCTTTTGCTTCTTTTTATTTTCTTCTATTATGTTCCATTTTGATTATGTTCATAGAACCGTTCTTGATATGAGACTACCATGGAAACTTTTTGTTTTACTTATTGTTTTCTCTTTTAAAAGTTTGGGAATTTTCATTTTATTTAACGTCTTATGTTTTAAATTCCTTCAAAATTATCTAGGGTTGAAGGCACAAAATTATCTTCAAAATGCATTTGAATCTTTGTATGTTTAAGTGATGATTTTGATTCATGATAAGTTGATCTTGTGGTATACTATTGTGTAATGGGTATTTCCATAACAGTTGTACGTAAAAATGTGTAGGGATGTTGTAGAAACTAGAAACTTGGATCTACTGAAGCTACATACAACACTTCAGAGATTGTATATAGAGAGGCAAGATATGTACACAAGTTTGGATTTATCAGAATTTCAAATATTCCTGAGAGTGGAGAGAAGTAACTTAATATCAATGCATGATTTGCAGACTTGGATTCCAAGAAAGAAATAAACCATTTAAGCAATTGTTGATAAGAGGCAATATTTCAAAAAGTACATAGACAACAAACTTCTTAATGCGTGTGATTGATTTACTTATGAATGCGTAAATTCCAGCTGAAGGTAAAGACTTGGTTTGAGGAAGAAAGTTTTGATGGACTATTGACAATGCAAGTTTTGCAGACTTGGATCACAAGAAACCAACCAAACCCTTTTATCAACCAAGACAAGGGTATTGACAAATAGCACTATTCCAGTAATGAAAAAAAAACACAAATCAATAATTTGCGGATTTGGATCTTAATCTGTTAGGTTAAACTTGGATCTGTATAATTAATTTTTGCTTACAGATCTAAGTACGGTATTTGGAGCAAATGTGAAACACCATATGTCAAAATCATCTCGACCAGCCAAAATTGGTTTTGTTTCACTAATTTTTTTTGCAACCTTTTTTATTTGGTTATATAGTTCAGCTTTTGGAATTACTTGATAGATAATGTGGTAGCAACTATTTTTATTTGGTGTATCGATAGCTTCTGCGGCTTTGCCTTTTGGGCCGGGACTGGGCCACTCATGATTAGAATCCACGTCATCAGGCAAGGGCCCAACAGTGATTTATGTGGACAATAATATTTATTAACAGATTGATTTCTCCTTTCCTTACAAACTCATCAGCACCTTACCAAGACTGAGCTCTCAATGGCGGCCTTCTCGATGACTCTGGTGCGTTTCCCTTTTTTCTCTCTCAAGTTTTCGTAATTTGTGTTAGTAACTCCTCTCACGCTCTCCTCTTTGTTGTTGTCATCATCATACATAGTCAAATCCGAAGGCTTTCTCAGCTGCTCCACGAAGACTTTCTCCTATCAACACCTCCGCTCCCTCTTCCACCACTTTCCGATTGAACACCAAATCTACCGTCGACTTCATCAAGTTTCCGTCTTTAACCGCATCATCTCTCCTCCTCCATACATCTTCCACCAAGAGAAACCGCCGCAGCTGCTTATCGGTTCAATCCAGTGCTGAGGTTGTTGTTTAGAAATGTGGATGTAGGATGTGTCATTTGATTAGAAAGAGACTGGCTTTGAGTTGAATTCGAGCTTATTACTCTAGGGTTGTCACTAGATTTGCGAAAAGCTTTGGCCTTTGGATTTGATTTCTTGGTTTTTGGTATGTATTTATAGCCTTTAGCGGAGCCACAATCGAAGATAACGCATAAGGTGTATTTCGATATAAGTGTTGGGAACCCAGTTGGGAAATTAGCTGGGAGGATTGTTATTGGTTTGTTTGGTGATGATGTTCCCCAAACTGTTGAGAACTTCCGTGCTCTTTGCACAGGTATGTTCCTTGTTGTACTAGTTGTGGTTTTTATAGTCAGTGTTGGCAAGGTTTGATCATCTTTGCTCACTCAGGTGAGAAGGGGTTTGGCTACAAGGGCTCAACATTCCACCGTGTCATCCGAGATTTCATGATTCAGGGTGGAGACTTTGACAAGGGCAATGTGAGTTTTTTCTTGCTGGATCCATGCTTCTCTAGTTTTGTTTTCATAGCTTCATTTGTGTTTCTATCTATCTACTTGGTTGATCTTTTGAAGGAAACACTCTTCACAATCTTTTTATAGGCCTTTTTTCTTCTTCTCTATAAGTAATATCTGGACTGAACATCATAGTTGCGGTTAGGGAACTGTTCTTGGATACTAAGTTCGCTGAGGTTCTATATGACTGTATGTTCCTTCGAGTAACTAGTTTCAGTATAATGAAATAGAAGTCTAATTGTTGAGCAGGGAACTGGAGGTAAAAGTGTATATGGTCGGACATTTAAGGATGAGAATTTCAATTGTAAGTCTATCCTTATCTCTTGTGCACTCTTGCAATCTAAACTTGTCAGTTGTGATGCATTTTCCGTATTCTATTTTTATTGACATGAGTATATAACACATACCTTCCATTTTATAAATTTCATGAAAGTAATGATGTGAAATATACACTGCAGTATCCCATGTCGGACCCGGAGTTGTGAGTATGGCAAATGCTGGCCCTAATACAAATGGAAGTCAGTTCTTCATCTGCACTGTTAAGGTAAAACTTGCAAATATCCTCCCTCTATATCATATAGAACCCAATTATACAACCTAGCGATGACATTGGATGTACATTGAAATGAAAAACCAGCCAAGTTTTTGATGCTAAGTTGAGTCTATATCAAATTAATATGAACAGACTTCATGGTTGGACGGGAGGCATGTGGTGTTCGGGCAAGTTATAGAAGGAATGGATGTCGTGAGGCTGATAGAGGAACAAGAGACAGACAGAGGAGACCGTCCCAGAAAGAAAGTGGTCATTGCAGACTGTGGTCAACTTCCAATGTCTGAAGCTTAAGTAACAACATCCAAAACCCCAAAACCTTGTGACAATGAGATTGAGTTGTATTATGCGTTTGCAATTTTTACACGCTTTCTTTTGTGAAATGGATACAAGTCCCTTTATAATAATATCAATTTCAGTTCCTGCTTTGTGATCACTTGAGAGGTTTAGCTACTTAGGTTTTGCTAATGAAGCAAACAGTAGCACTCGCAGAAGCTACAGAAGAAACAAATGAATCAAACAGAGCTTCATGCTGCTATTATTAATGGTACAGAGCCAACTGCCCAATCCTTAGAAGGCAAAGTTGTATGACAACACAAACAAATCTTTTGATGAGACTCTTTTACTGGTCAAGACTCATGTCACCCCATTGAACCTTGTGCTTAGCAGCTAGATAATGAGCACCGACTGGACCACGACTCCCATAAGGATAGTACTCAGGGATTCTCTTCTTCTCTTCAATCTCTTTAAGCAATGGAGTGAATAGTGACCAAGCTGCATCAAGCTCGTCACTTCTTATAAACAACCTTCTCTCTCCTTCTATTGCATCCAGCAGAAGCCTCTCATATGCATCTGGTATCTCCTTTGAATACCTGAGGGGAAGGGGAAAGTTCAAAAGTTAAGATCAGTTATTACTAGAGCAAAACTTCATCTTTCAATTCTAAAGTCACACTCACTTACCTTGCGGAATACAGAAGATTCAAGTTACTGCGATCCAATCTCATTCCTAAACCAGGGACCTTGTTGTTTATCTTCAAATAGATTGCTTCATCCGGTTGGACACGGATCACAAGCTCGTTTGTAGCTTTATCAAGATCACAACCAGTGTTCCTGTTATACAAATTCCCCGGAACATGCCTGAACTGCACCCTTATCTCTGCCCTGTGCATATCAATAAGAGTCAAAGAGTCAATAAGCAAAAGGGTTCACAAGTTTGAAGTTATATATGCACATACCTCCTTGTGTGTAGTGCTTTACCAGCTTTCATTAAAAAAGGCACACCGTCCCATCTTGCATTATCAATGAAAAGAGCAGCGGCTGCAAACGTCGGTGTCAGACTGTCTTTTGGTACAGTCTTATCATCGGTGTAGCCTGGATGTGTCACTCCTCCCTTTGTGTGGCTCTTGTACTGTCCTATCACCACATCTTCCATTTGAATTGGCCTCATTGAGCGTAGAACCTTAACCTGGATTGGTATATACTCTTTCATAACATTCTTTCTTGAATCAAACACAACTTATAAAAGAGGCTAACATTCTTTCTTGAACCAAACCTTTTCGTTTCTGATGTCCTCTGCGTCTAAGCTAACAGGTGTTTCCATGGCAAAGAGTGCTAAGATTTGAAGGAGATGATTCTGCATTATATCTCTTATGATTCCGTAGTGGTCAAAGTACCTGAATCAAAAACATTAAGCTTTCAATCCAATACATCAGAGATATTAAGAGTACTGATGAGTTTACTTACCCTCCACGTCCTTCAGTGCCAAAGTCCTCAGAGAATATGAACTGCACGTTCCTTATGTACTGCCTTGACCATAACGGTTCAAATATAAGGTTTGAGAATCTAAGAACAGATAAGTTCTCCACTAGCTCCTTTCCTAAGTAATGGTCTATCCTGTAAAGAAGAACGCAAATGTAATCAATTATATCAGCACAACAAGAAAGCTAAAAGTGCAATATCTTGTATCTCCTACCTAAATATTTGATCTTCCTCCAAATACTGCTTGAGAGATTTGGTTAAAGCAGCAGAGGTTTCAGAATCTCGGCCAAAAGGTTTCTCTACGATGACTCTAGTCCAGCCATTGACAGATGAAGCTGAGGAGCTTGCACATTTCACAGCGTCTACAAATATATTTGGAGGGATAGACAAGTAAAAGAGGCGGTTTGAGATTCTTCCAGCCTGCAGAAAGAGAGAGAAAGGATTTAAGTATCCCTAATAAACAGAACCAAGTCTACTCCAATCTTCTAAATGCAAACATACCTCATGTTCCTTGAGCTTCTTGTCTAATTCAGTAAAATGTTCCTGAGAATCATATTGACCAGAATGGTAAAAACATCTCTTGAGAAATTCTTCCATCTTCTCACCACAGTTTGCCCTGAGATCCAGATGGAACCATAACCTTCAACAAACTATCTCCAACTAAAAAGAAGCATGAAGATGGAGCTAGAACTGCTCACCTCTTATCAATCCTGCAGGTGAGAGTTTTGCTGACCATGTTTCTAAGTTCAACATCTGTCATTTTACTCCTAGAGTAACCGTATATTGTAAAATGCTGTGACAACAACATTAGGCTTTAGTATGCAAACCACAAAGACACAGTCAACCAAAATAGCAGAGAATTAAACGTTAAGAAGGTAACGATATACAACCTCAGGAAGACAGTCTTCATAGTAAAGAGCGAAAAGAGCAGGGAAAATCTTCTTCTTGGCAAGATCACCAGAGGCTCCAACCACCGTGATACTAACAGTTGACTGGTTTTGACCATCAGATTCTGATCCAACCTTGGCTGCTTCTTCAGATAGAACTGATAACACCTCATCTTTCAATCCCTTGAAAGAAGATTTACTACTCTCTGTTGAATCTGAATTGGTGACTATTGCACCTAAGAAAACCAATATAAATGTCACAGCAAGTCCTTCTACTGATGTGAACATTTTCATTTAAGATTTTAAAGTTACATCTAAATGATTTCATGAGACTTCAAAGTTCCAATCTTTCACAAATACAATTTATACAGTAATGATAACATAAGAATTGAAAGTTTTAATTTTTCACAAGTTGAATTTGCAGTTAATAAGCTTGTTTTTTTTAAGGCTTGATCAAATCCAATAAAGGAGGAAGAGAATAAAAAAAACTGACCATCTTGCATAAAGACAGAACTACGACCAGACTTCCTCTGGAATCTAACACAGAGCTCATGAGCTTTAAGTCCTTGAGGAGAAGCAGATAGGAAGGAGAGTGATCGATGTCGGTTACCGTTAACCGGTGACAAAGAAGCAGAATAACCGGTACGATATGACCGGGAGGTGACGGAGGAAGACAACGACGCCATCATCAAACGTACTAGTACTACAGAGAGATAAAGGAGGATTTAGGCTAAAGAAAATTTAAAGAACATAAGAAACATCGAAAGGGCATTTCTGCAAATAAGAAACCTTTTGAGATCCCCCAAAGGTTCACACACCAACTACTGTTAATGGGTATGGCAACGTGAAGGGCGTCCCGTCTGCACAAAAATAATATTCAATTCAACCAAACACCCACACAAGTGGACTTTTACTTTCTCTTTTTGTTTGTTCCATTTCATTACAAGAGATGTCCGAATATATTATACGTTTTCTCAAAAAAGATTCTCTCTTTTTTTTTTGGGAACTGTCAAATCAAAATTGCTCAGAAAAAACTTACAGCATCTTCAACTCTTACAACAAAAAAAAAAAAGACAAAGGCAATGACAATGAATACTCTCTCAAAACACTACTACAAATGTGGTAAGAAGAAGCTTAACTCGCAGGCCAATAGCCTGCACAAAATTCAAATCTCCCTATCATGATTCTCTTTCTACCAACAACAAAACTATCAAAAACCCTCCAAAACTGTGCTCTTCAAGAAGCTAAAAAATCACAGAACGAGGGCGACTTTCTCGTGAGATATCATCGGAGATGCGTTTGCTATTAATGGCTCGTAATGATCTGCTCCACCACCACACCAACCTAAAAAAACGAGCATAGACGATTTCGTCAATTACCAAATTCAAATTAGATCTGAGAATGAATCAAATGGTGTTTCTTTATTATTATACCTGTCCCTTTCATGAATAGAAAGAGTGGAGACTCAATAACCTCACTTCTCGGCTTGTGAGGAAGGAAGAACACACAGTTCTCTTCCTCCACCATCCCATCTGCTCCATGCGCTTGCACCTATCATTATAATACACAGCCTTAGTTTTAATGTAATTTAGTAACACAAAAAAAAAACTTTGATAAGACTAATATACTCACTCACCACATAGATTTCTCGTTTGAACTCTGTGGCGAGACATTCAATAGCAATGTCATCCCCAAAAGCAGCTGCATACCCTTGTCTGTTCTCATCTACGGATAACAAACCGTCTTCCGTGTACTGCAAGGTGATGATATCATGCTCGTCTTCTGATGACCCTGATATCGACATGTACTTGGCCCAACTAGGCCCATCGTTCACCGGTAGACACCTCTCTCTGTAGATCGACTCTGCAGCTGTTTCTCTGCAATGAAGCAAACAATTTAAACATAAGACAAATGCATTCATAAGCCTCTATACGTCCCGACAACAGAACCAGATCTGAACTTGTTGTAAGAAAACAACCAAAAGGAAGTACCTTTGCATTCCGATTTGCATGAGTTCTTCAATGGCGGAATCTAGACTCTCACGCTCGTCCTTTTTCGCGAGCAGCTTCTCCTCCTGAACGATATGAATCCCCCACCCACTCTTCAGATCCGGCGAGTACATATGCCTAATCGCCTCCGCGATAGCCTCCTTCTCCACCTCTCCCGCGGATCCGAAATCCTCCAAAAACCTCCTCACGGTCCTCCGCCGTAGGTCACGAGCGTCGATCCCGCACGCCCCCATGGCCTTCTGCGACGCGGTGAAGAGGCAGTTCCCGTCGGAGGAAACCTCTCCGCCGTGAGAGAGGCGGAAAACGACGGGCGGCGACGAGGTTTGCCCTTTCCCGGGATGCTTCCACAGCACGCCCATCGCGTGGAGACGCTGAAGGTGCCGTCTTTGCTGCTCCTCGAGACCGTAGACCTCGTCCCACGCGGTCGTGGCGGCGGCGGCGGACATGGTTTTCTCCACCGCTTCGACGGCTGCGGCTGCCGTGGATTGGTCGACGAGATCCACGTCATCGAGAGGTGCGGAGGCTGTCGGGGGTTCTCTCCATTGGACGGTCGGTGACGGAGATTGCAATGTCGCCGTTGAATCGCAAAGAAGCTTTCCCATTATTACAGATTAGGAGAGAGAGAGAGAGAGAGAGTTTTGTCTCAACGGCTAGATAAGGGATGTAAGAGAAATGCGTTTGTTGGAGTTAACGGTCAGATCTGTTATGACTATAACGCGGGAGGGGAGAGTAACACGTGTCGTAATCATAGTGGATTACTTAAGTCCTCTGACTAACGAATGGCTGAGGTTTGACCGCGCTATGGTGGACCACGCCACTCGAAAACAGTAACCTACCTTTTTTATTATTGTCATTTTATTTTAATATAAAAAATTTCGATTTTAATCCTCTCTCGTTTCCTTATTTGTTAAATTTGTCCCCTTAGCTGTCGTTATTAGCTGGCGCACACATGATGTAGCCTTTTTGGTAGATTACCAATTAGAGTTAGCCACATCAGCTTTTGTAAGGGATTTGACCAATGAGAGAGCTTGCTCACACGTATGAGTTGTGTCAGGGATGGGGAGAGCTGCAACACATGTGCGGATTTGTCTTGGACGGCGTGAACAAATGTCATGAATCGCGCGTTAAAGTTAACGGTTTTTTTTTTTATTTCACCTGTAACGGCTAGAAAATGATAAATCTTTGCTTTCCCATTGGCGTGTGTGTAATAATAACCTAAGGAGTAAAGGACCGGATTTAATGTTGTAATAGAAATAAAATGATATTATTGCATTTATATGAATTTGATATGAAAATCTGAGGTGACTATTTCACTTGAAAATAGCTGGGTAAAACCTTCTTTTTTTTTTTATGTCCCAATAGTTTAAGACAAGGACAAGTTTTTCCAGCATAAATTTTTAAAGCACTGAGAAAAAAAAGACTATCAATATTTCAAAAGTATAATGCAAGTGCTTTTAAAATATTTTATGTTATAGTTGCATTTAACTCCCCAAAAAAGGAGCTGTGACCCCATCAGTAGGCTATGGTTGCAAACTTGCACTTGTTGTTCAATAAGACGATGAAATAAATAATAATTGCCCAACGCGATGTTAAGAAATCAGAATATGATGGGTTTGTGTTGGAAAGCCCATAGATAAATGGGCCTTTATGCCTAAGAAGTCCAGGTAGATGTAAGAAACTCAAATCCCTCCGAATCTTAAAAAAGTGAAAAGTGCATCCAAAGATGAAAGAGAATATTTGAACAGACAAGCTAATCATTAGGAGTAGCTATGAAATATTTTTAGAATCTTGGTAAGGTAAAGCAAAAACAGTTCGTTGACAAAAAAAAGAAAGCAAAAACAGTTCACATATTTATTAGTAAGAAACAAAGAACTTATAACTACCATATCAACATTTTTTTTTTCCTTTTTGAGGTTCAATATCAACTTATTAACATATATGTTTAATGTTCATATGCATACAGCATGCTAGACCATAATGTAGTAATTTTATTTATTTATTTTTCAACTCTACCCAGAGAATGCGACGAAACAGAGGACAAAAGCATCGAAAGAATAAAAAAGCAAAACTTGCTAATGGCTGATGCAGAAAAGATAGGTGAGGTGGGCCGTATAATTGGAGTCCAAAATAAATAATAAATTAACGCTATAATACTTTTCTGTCTCCTCCTCCTTATCTTAAGAATAAAAATTAAAAAAACAATAAACAAAGCTCTCACATTTGTTTAAGGCAGAGAAAAGACTGTTCATCCATCCTCCTCTCGTCTACCCCCAAGAAAAACAATTCGTCATTGCAAATGAAGAAGAAAGGGAAAGTCTACCCATCTCCTCCTCCTACTCAACCACCATCATCCTCCTCCTCCTCCTCTCGCTACCTCAACGAAGATGAGTCTCTCTCTGTGCTGAGGCTTCTCCCAGCGACGATTCTGGTTCTAGTCTCGGTTCTCTCGACCGAAGACCGAGAGGTTCTCGCTTACTTGATCACGAGAGGAAACTGCGGGAGAGCCTCGACGACAACGAAGAAGAACAAATCCAGCAAGAACCACCACAAGCCACCCGTCTTCGACTGCGAGTGTTTCGACTGCTACACTAGCTACTGGCTCCGATGGGACTCGTCTCCGAACCGCGAGCTGATCCACGAGATCATCGAGGCGTTTGAGAATCATCAAGGCGAAAACTCTGTTTCGAGGAACAAGTCCAAGAGAGGTAAGAAGAAAGAGAAACCGGGTCGTCGGGTCGAGTTAGTGTCCGAAAGTACAGTGTCGGAGAGCCACGTGTCGACTCCAGATAACTCGTTGGGGAGGTTGAGTGAAGCTGAGGTGGTGGAACGAGAGCCGCAAGATGTGGAGGAGGAATCGACGGTGGAGATTCCGGCGGCAGCTGGGGCTGATCAAAAGGGATTAGCGAGGAAGGTACTACCGGACGTGTTGGGTCTGCTTAATTCCAGTTTTTGGCGGCTTTGGAATCCGAACGCGTAAAATCATCCATCAGACCAAAAGTTACTGCTTTATTTTTTTCTTCTGATGTTTTTTCATAAGAAAAAAAGAGATAATCCAATCACTATGCTTTAATTTTTTCTTTCTTTCTTTCATGTCTCTAGAGTATATCAATCACCACGTTGTTATGTTTGATATTCTTGGTTTTTAAAAAAATGCAGGCATTATTAGCTTTCTTTGTGTTGACTAAATTGGGAACTAAATTCGCTAAAATGTTCAAGTCATAGCTTGTGAATGGAGTTTAAAAAAAGATTACATGAGAAGTTTATGCAATGGAGACAATGTTTAGCAGTTTCAAGCTCTTTAGTTTCTTGTGCATTTGGTTTGGTGAGGCTCTACCCTCTCTAGGCGTAGTACAGCGACTTCAATGTTTTTTCGTTTGCTTAGGAACAAAGTCTGTGGATTAGGTAGACTGTTTCAGAGGAAGGGTGGGCCAACAAATATCTTTCCTTTTGAATAAGGCATCCTCTTAAGTGATGAGAGAGTGTCTCATTCTATCATATTCTATATAGACTATACAATATTCTAGCATCCTCGTGTTTATGTCTTTGCCTTATCCTTATAAGCTAGATTAGGTTTACGTGTTACAAAAAAAAAAAAGATTAGGTTTACAGTCATTAATGCCTGGACATCATCAATGCGTACTCTAGAAAGTACTTCATTTAGTGCTGTGATCTACTACGAAACAAAGATTCATCAGTTTTTGTCAACCAAAACCTTTTTTCTCAATATAGTGGGATAACATAATCTAGTCTACTTTTTGTAATGTTACTCTTTTTAGTAATGCAACTGAATCTAAGCCAAGATTTAGAACAAACCTTTAGTCGGCTGCAATTAAGTCGACGTAGCTCCCAATCCATACCGTACTTTAATCTCGTTTTTGAACATGCTCTTTGTCAGTAGTCACAAACCTTAACATCTTTCTACACCACTCTCCGTACACGTCCTTTTCTTTATTCTCACCAACGGCTTTAGTACCCCCATGCCTTGCTCCTCTAGGCCTAAACTTTCTTCTTCTACTTCTCAAACCCAATATCCCTTGATCCATAAATTTAGGCCCAAATCATAATGGGTCAAGAAAGCATGGAGTAGCATCAAGAAATGGAAAGTAAACATTGTAGAGAAAAACGTGCGTTTTGCAATATTTTTCTTAGCTTTTCTTTTTTATAATATTCAAACATCATCTACCTTCTTAATAATTGTCCCTCTTTTTCTTTTTTTCCTTCGCACTGTAATTGGTCAAACAAGCATGGACGAGCAACAGTGGATGGTGAGCTACTTTGTTTTTTCCTATTTGAAACTAATTAATAATTGTGAAATGGTCTCATGTTCAACCTCGGAAGATACTAGGCCAAGGTATTATCAACCGCGTCTGCGCCAAGTTAAATTCTTTTGCTTATCTTCTACAAGAGTTAATTAAAGTTTGACCAATCAACGTAAATACGCGTATTTACTATTTACTGATGTAAAAATCAAACCATGGATTATTGACTTTTCATCATCTTGCCAAGAAAACGCAAAAAAGTAATCAATATACGTCACAAGTTATATTCATTAATCTCCATCGATACACATCCACGATATTTATGCAACAAACCAAGCAATAATGGTATATTCGCCTTACAACTGATATTAACAATATTATATGTCTTCCCATGTACATCAAAACCTTTGTTTATCATCTGTAGCATGGAACCAAGAACCGATTCTGATTATTTCACGTGTAACTAGTCAATAGAATTCGGTGGTCCACAAAGTAATTCGTATTCAAAATTCGGAAAAGAGCCAGTTCATCAATTATTATCAACGAGTTTTCTCTCTCTCTCTCTCTCTATATATATATTTGATTCAAACATAGTAGACTTTGCTTGATCAAAGCAATTATGAATCATGATAATATATATTTTATTATTATTATTATTATATACGAATAATATGTAACATGACGTTCGAAAAAGGAAAAACATAAAACCAGATGACGTTCGGCGAAAAGAAAAACGTGATCCAATAAGACGTCATTAGAGATAAAATCGACGGGTATCTTTCGTTCGTAATGATATTCCACAGTCCATTTGTAAAAATTCTATGTTCTTCATAAAACAAAACTATGTTCGTACGTGCACGTGCATGCATCGATTTTTCATCTACTTCAGAAAATCTTAAAAAGCAGAATACTAACTGATTCGTATCCTTCCTTTTACAATAACTAGTTAGATATATAAGCTAGCTGTCATCAGATGAATAGAGTATAAGTATATCTTGTAACAAAATATGGATTAACGGGTTAATATAGTGTCATTATTGTTTGTCAAAAAACAAATAGTGTCAATATTAGTTTCGTATAAAGCTTGATTCTTACGTGTCGTCTACGACACTGCCCCTTCTAGTTCTGGTTTTACAACTAACAGCGGGCCGCCTCTTCGTCTTTGACTTGGCAGTCTGCCTTAAAATTCCTAAAAAATATAGATTATAGTATTATTTATATGCTTGTTTTCACACAAGATCTATATAATACCAAACAAACAAAGAAAGGCATAAAAATATTCTCTTCTTTTGGAATTTAGGTCGATTCCACAATTAGTTAGGAATATGGAGGGATATCAAAATGGATCGTCCTACGCTCCGTTTTTGTCGCTGACATCGCATCAAAACCTTGCTAAATCTGAGTTCCATCAAGGAGAAGAAGAGGCCTCGAAGGTTAGAGAAGGTTCTTCAAGAAGCTTGGAGGTGAAAAAGAAGGGGAAGAAACAAAGGTTTGCGTTTCAGACAAGGAGCCAAGTTGATATCCTTGATGATGGTTATAGATGGAGAAAGTATGGTCAAAAGGCCGTCAAGAACAACACGTTCCCTAGGTTCATATTCACTCTTCCCTTGATGATTAGCTTATTTATTCATCTCCTTTTCTTTATATTCTTGACATAGAAAGAAAAGTTACACTGTACATATGTGGTTAAGCCAATCTTGAACAAACCTCAAATTAAGGTACATATTTCATTTAGATCGAGTGTAGACTGATTGTAACTAGCTTGCACATATAATTTGACTAGTTCTAGAACGAGATCAATGATCTATTTTTCTTTATGTCAAAACCAATGATTAAGATAAAAGTCTTTTGGTAGAAAATCAATTAAATGTGCATCTAGGAATAAAATTTTTGATGACTTATTGCTCTTGTGAATAACTCAAGAGTACATCTTCATATCATTCACATCAAGTCTTGATTGATGTAACATATTAGCTAATCTGCATATAGATTGAATATCTTCTATGCATTATTTTCTAGTCTATCTAAAAAACAGTGCCTAACATGAAAGATTTATCTAAAAGTGAATTTGGGAACAAATCTGACTGTTAATGACTCAAAAGCAGTTCGCTATTAGGAGAACTGAAGTGTTTTTTTTTTCTTCTACTATATATACTAATGGTTTAAATATATGCGCAGGAGCTACTATAGGTGCACATATGCAGGATGCAATGTAAAGAAACAAGTGCAAAGATTAACGTCGGACCAAGAAGTTGTAGTCACAACCTACGAAGGAGTGCACTCGCATGCCATCGAAAAATCTACAGAAAATTTCGAGCATATCCTCACCCAAATGCAAATCTACTCTTCTTTTAATTAAACTCTCAATCTTTTATACCTTTTGTAGCGTATAATTCTGAGAGCTCGTGTTGTAAATTATACTTATATAAAAAGTATAATATTACATTGTATGCATGTTAAAAGAAAAACAATAGTCATCTAAATTTTATAAATATTCATTTAGAAACAAAATACTTAGGCCTAAATATTTCATTATCTCTAACAACTTACTGATATATCTTGGTTTTTACTGATTTCTAACCAATATTTAAAATCTTTTATCAAGTCAAAATGTTTTTTTAGAGTTTTTTAGTCTATTATCGAATCTTTTTGAAACAAGGAGTTGAACTGGATGTAAAAATATGCATAGGCGTCATAAGCTTAGCATTAGATCAAAAACTGTAAAATCATTTCCATCAACCTACCAATAGAATGATTATACTTTTTGTTTGTAAGAGAGCAAAACTAAGAACAAGGAGTTAAGGTCAAGGCACTTGTTGTTGGTGTTGTTTCCTAAGGGCAGTGAAGTGAGCAGCAAGCTGATCATAGTCAGGAAGCTTAGGATGAACATGCTTAGCTTCCTTTAAACCTCTTTCTCCTTTTACCTTTTGATCAGGCCGCATTGTAAACACGTTGTATACTATATGGTAACACTGACAACTCCCTTTCTTTTGACGCCTTTTGTTTCCCATGTTGTAGTACCTCCAACATTCCACGTCTTTGGCCATTGGACTGCTTCTTGCTGATCTCCTCCTTGACCTCTTTTTCTGTCTTGTCTCTTCTTTAGACTCTATGAATCTGAATATCCTCTGATCTTTTCCCACCACTTGCTCCTCTATGCAATCATACTCATCACATACTTTTATTTTTTCCCTTGATGGTTTACTAAGACTCTCTTCTTGTTTTACCTCTAAGTCCGCGTCTGTGAGAGTGAACTTATACACTTCTGCTTCGCTTTCAGCCTACAGACACACACACCAAACAAGTACGAGATTATATACTCTCAACTCCAACAACATTAAGATGCAGAGAAGATTCAAAGACTCACCTCTTTGTGAGATTCAGGAGTGTATTCGAGTGCCAAAACGTGTAGGCTGAGGCCGAACTCCGCTGCTATCTCAGCCAACAACTTGGACTTGGCGTCATCAGATACTGAGATTCTTGAGAGTTTCTCTATAATCTAGAATGCAAGTATGTTTAGTACTTGCAAGGCTCTTACAAATAAAGAGAAGAGAGGAAGAAGACATGGGACAAACCTGAGGGTTGACACGATTACCAGGCAGAAGATATAGAGCCATTGAGACAAGGAGTTTCCCATACCTCTCTCCAAAAAGAGCCCTCAAGGTCCGTAGCTCAGGCAAGTCACCACACCTCGCAGAGGCAAAGATAAGCGTTGAAACCGCTTCGTTGACGCCATCAGAAAGTTCTCTATGCCTCCGAATGTAAGAGAGGTTGAGGAGGATGACGTCAGAGAACTGGAGAAGCAAGTGGTAGAGCGACACGAGGTTCTCATCGAGGAAGAGATCATGAGCGCGGCGAAGAGCACGGTCTCGTTCGCCAATGCGGAGTAACTGGACTATGTCGTGCCGTAAGTGTGAAGAAATGGCGTGTTTCTTGTTCTCGAGAAGGTTTAGACGACGCTGAAGCTGCTTCAACGCTCTCTTGCACTTCGAGGCCTTTCGCCATCCAAACAGAAAACCAAACATGGTTTGTTTCTCTGTTCGTATGTATCTCACAAGCTTCAAAGATGAACTCTTGAGTGTTTGTAGGAGAGAGTGGGGTTTCATCACGATTGTGATGTAGAGGACGTGGCCCTTGACGGTTATTATTTTATTAAACTCATGCAAGTCATTAAACTTCCCCATACACTAAATAAATTAAAAATACATCCATACACATACATATAAAACAATGTTCTAGAAATAGATAGGCACTAATTAGACAATTTATAAAGAATTAGCGACCAAGCCTTAGTGAATTATTGATTTATATATATATATAAAACAAAAAAAAAATTAGATAAATTTCTAGATTTGTACTACATTATTATTTAATTTTTTAAAAATCATACTAATTTAAATTGATTTAAATCTATTAAATAAGATTTTAAGAATATCGTTTCTGTTAAAGATCGATTCAAATCGATTTTTAGACCGGTGATATAAAATAAGCTATTTGTTCTCTGTCACTCCTTTTCCTGAGCTTTGTCAATTGAGATCTATCTATATGTACTCAAATCTTTATTCAACGTAAAAACAATATAGTGAAGCTATACCAAATTTTTCATGTCAATTCAATGCGTTACAAACAACCATACATGTATAGGAGTGTTCTTCGTTTTCCTCTTCCTTTTTATAATGGCAAAACGAAAGTAGCATGAAGGGGAACTAGGAGGAGCAAGAAAGCATGCAGACGCCTGGCCTGTAAGCCCAAGCTGGAGGCAACCCAGCATACTTCTCCATCCCTGGCTGTTCCTCGTAAGGCCGTTTCATGAGACGTAGCAAGTTGTTGACCTCTGAGAAATCTCCTTGCTCAGCTGCATCTATTGCGCTTTGGCAAAGATAGTTCCTCAGAATGTACTTTGGGTTCACTGAGTCCATTCTTGCTTTTCTTTCTTCATCTGATGGTGTGTCACCACCACTCACCTACAGTTTTCAAATCCACACACACATAAACAAGGAAGTTGCATCAACCAGAAAGCTAGATACAGGGAATAAACAATGTGATACCTCATGTATATACCCTCGCACCCATTTGATCCATTCTTCTTTTCTTTCCTTTCCAATGTCCAAAAGCGCAGCTTTCAAGGGGTTTAATAACTCATCATCAGATGTGTTGGGGTCTGCTTTTACATTCGAAAGAAGCCGGAAGAAGTTTGTGTAATCGACTTTATCAACAGCCATGTTGTTCAGAAGTTCACTAATCATCTCCTTGTTGTACTTCGAAAGACCAAGCTTCTTTGTCATTATGGCTTCATACTCATCCATGAACTTATCACCGTACCTGACATCACAAGTCCCTTACTTAACCGCCTCCTAGCATATAACCAAGAATAGCACTTAGTTACCTCTCCATGGCGTAATTAGCCACCTTTTCATTTATCAGCTGAGCAGCAGCCAGAGCCTCAGCAAATTGAGCAATATTCCACAAGCCGATGTCAGGCTGATTAGCAAAACAGTATCTTCTTCCAGGGAGGTCTGTTGTGTTTGGGGTGTAACTTGGATCAAAAGCATCTAAGAACCCAAACGGGCCATAGTCAATGGTTTGACCCAAAATGCTCATGTTGTCCGTGTTGAGCACTCCATGTGTGAATCCTACACCTTGCCATCTTGCAAATAAGGTAGCTGTACGCTCCGCAACTTCAACAACCCATGCTAATATAAGTTAAAGAAGTAAAATAGTTAGTTCAATATTCACCGTTAATGTAACTAACTATTGGTTATTAGCGAGAGTATATCATCTAGGCATGAGCGCTTTTACCCCAAACAGAATTCCGAACCTTAACCAAACCCAAAATCCTACCAAACCGTTATACAAAAATATCGGAACGGGACTTAAAAGTAAATACTTTCGGGGTTGGGTACAACCCAAACCAAACCAAAATCTGAATTAGTTCAATATGTTAAAAGTAATTTAGAAATTCTAGAGTATTTTAGAGATATTTTGTAGTTTGTTTTATTTTTTATTTTAAATATTTATTAATTAGTTTAGGTAGTTTAACTAGTTTTAATTAGATTTGTTGAATAATTATATTTTGAGTTTTTGGTCAATTTTAAAATTTTTTAAAAGATTAAATCCGAAACGAACCCGAAAAAGATACAAACCGAATCCGATCAGAAAAATAGTAAAGCCTGAATGGGACTTATGAGTATAATACCGAATCTAAACTGGACGTTGAACGCCCAAGCCTAGTATCATCAGTGATTTGAATGGCGTCTCATGCAGCATTTTGATGAACACTTCGTTAGGAAAGTTACCTGCATACTTGTTTGATGTTAGATCCAAAACAGAATCATCATCATCATCACCGGTTTTGAAAGATAAGCCATCACTTCTGTTCATGCTCTTCTCTATACGTGGGAAATGATGTCTAATGGCATAGTCTGCTAGCTTCCCAACAATCTCAAGGTCCTCTTTTCCTCTAGAAGCATGTATTTGGTACGAGCCGAAGCGGATAAATGACTGAGAAACCCTGCAAACGATAGCACCAGGTTCCTCCTTCGCATTGCCACTGCAAAAACGATAGGAGCTAGTCAAAACCACCTAGACATGCATGTATGTTTGTTAAGGTTTTTTGGGACATTACTCATAAAACATGTCGCGAATGACACCTTGACCTGTCGTGAGGAGACAAAGGGCGCGAGTGGTGGGGATTCCAAGACAATGCATGGCTTCACTGCAGAGGAACTCCCTGATGCTACTACGAAGCACTGCGAGGCCATCTGAAAAACGGCTGTAAGGAGTTCTACCAGCGCCTTTGAGCTGAAGCTCCCATCTTTCGCCTTTGGAGTTCAGAACTTCTCCGAGGGTAATGGCGCGACCGTCGCCTAGCTGTCCAGCCCACCTGCCAAACTGGTGGCCTCCGTAGCATTGAGCATAAGGCATTCTGTAGACAAAGACTATTAGAACGGTTTTAAAAAGGTTGAACCTAAAATAAAAATTGGGTAAGGATTACGTACGCTCCTGGCAAAGGTTTAGCACCAGAGAGTAGGAGAGGGAAATCTAGCCTTTCAAATCTGAAAATTCCCAGCAGAATATTCTCAAAAAGTTAAAACCAAAAGTCACAAGTAGAAGGAGACAAAAAAACAACAACAAATAACACTCCTTATAACTAAAGATTCAAAAAGTGATATAACTATTAGACGAAATGAACTCAAGAATTTGGTCTGACCATAGATGTGAAGAATCAAACTCACTCTTTAGGATGTAGATCCAATAGCTCTGCAACAGATTCAGACCATGATACAAGCCGAGGATCATCTACTTGTACTGATGGGGAAACTTTTGAATAGCAAGCATGCAGTACCTGCCCAATTACAATAAACAAATCAAAAATCCTGATGGCCAAGTTAATTAGAATAATAAATAACAACAGTGAGCAGAATAAATAGCAACAATGAGCTATATCAACACATCAGAGAACAATCCACTCAACTAACACGTAAAAATACAAACTTGATTCCAGTTTAAACCATATAAAAACAAGTATTGACGCAGACAAAGAATGAAATCAAATAAAGTTTCCTCCTTTAACCTCAACCACAAGAATATTATTTACCTTACGCGAGATAACATCGCTTCTTGGATCACCAGGCAACTCCTTGACAAAGGAGTGGTCCCAGTTAAACTCTTCGAGCTTCCTTTCGATCTTATCACCTTCATCAGTTTGACTCTGCGTCTCTTCCCCTAAGGAATCAGTTTCCGAAGCAGTTACCGGCGTCGGAGAGGAAGCCGCGGAAGAGTCCATCAGACGGAACGAAGAAGAAGAAGAAGAAGAAGATCGGGAAGGGGCAAATCGAAACTCTCGGCGAAGAGAGGGGTAAAAAGGGAATTTCGCAGAGGAAGTGAAGAGATGAAGTGGTCGGAGATGGAAGAGAGACGACGGACACACACGCAACGACATCTCTCCTCCTCCACTCTTCAGATTTTCCTATTCCAAGTTTTGTTACAATTTAATTTCGGACCGAACCGGCTTCCTTGGTTTTATCTGATTCAGACCAATGTCGGTTCACTTGCTTTTTTTTTTTGGATAATTTGTAAATTACTCCATTAACTGTTTGAAATTTGAAAATTACACCTTCTATTTTATTTTTTGAAAACTACACTTTTTTAAATATGAATTGACATTTTTATCCAGATTCATATTTCAATAATTGAGATATAAATTTCAAATTAATAAGAATAATATTATTATAATTATTTATGTTTAAGATAAATTTGTGTGTTTAGATAAATATGTTATTTAACTATTTAAAATTTTACAATAACAAGAATAATGTAAAATAAACAAATTATGAATTTTTTGACTTTATAATGAAGTTTATATAAATTTTATTTCATGGATTGGTGAGCTAGACGTCTCTGTTACTCGTGAGTAGCATTTTAATTCTTTTTTTTCATTAGTTCAGTACAATGGATATGGTCAAAAGGTTAAGCACCTACCAAGTAGCAACTAGCAAGCGAGTGTTAATCGTTAAGTGTACTCTTGTTTTGATTTTACTTTGATTTTACTGAACAGGTGGCTTATATGGCTTTGGTGGGATCATTTCCATTTAACTCATTCATGTCTAGATTTCTCTCTGGTATTGGGACGGCTGTTCTTGCTGTGTTTTTAGCATTTTGAAAACATACGAATACATGTACATTAGGAATGTATGAAACCAATAGAGTTTAAGTCAGTTGGTATCAATCAGATATGAGTTTGGAACCAGAACGAGCGTTTACAGATTTTGTGCTATGCAGTTTCATGACACTTACGAACTTGAACAGAATTGGAGTTCTTCAAAGGCGTAGAACATCCATCTCCAGAACTCAGCCAAATCACACCTCAAAAATAGAACTATTGTCAAAGTAAAATAGTAGGAGAATTAGAAACAAAAATCTGATTCATGAATCAACAAACCTCTTAATGAGATAAGACAAAGAATCTGTGAAACTAGAAAAAGAAAAAAAAATCAGAAAGGGAGGATACTGAGAATGAGACAAGACGTCATCTTGAGTTCTTATTTTTATTTTTTCCAAACAATAAAAAGTTTAAGATATATTCAAAAGATATTGTCTAGATACTCTAAAGATTTTTTAAAGAATTTTTTTTTTTTTGTAAAACTGCTACTTAAAATATAAAATAAATTAGGAATTGATAAATATTAAGATTGGACAATTTGGTAAATTTTTATATACATAAGTGTATTTTTCCAAAAACTTAAACAATGGTGTAGTTTTCAAATTATAATCAATGTATTTCTTCAACTTTTTTTTTTGTCGTTTGTTGTCTTTTTTGTTGGTAAATAAAACAGAAATAATATTGAATTATTTTTAAACCGGGTTTTAAGACAGAACCGAAAGAGATAGAAGTGAAACCAAAAACCGACAAATTTTGCCGTCGTTTTGCGTAACTCAAACCAACCTATCACCTGGGGAAAAAATTAGGGATCGGCTTCACGTCCGCGGCTCATAGATTTCTCGGAAAATTGTTCACGGTTTGTTCAGTGATTCTCAATTCCGCTGCGTAGTATTAGCTTCCTGGAGATCTAACGTTTTCCGAAATTGAATTGGGCGGTGGGAAAGTTTCTTACTTGAGTCGATCTTGTGATGTTTCGATCAAATCTATGATCTTTCGAGAGTTATGAAAAGTTTTGGTTGATGCCAAGTTTTCGAGAGAAGATATAAAGAGCGCCCACGAAAAAGGTATTTGCTTTTTGATGTTGTATTCTATAAATGTGCAATTTGAGATTTGTTCCGTCGCGATTAGGGTTTAGGAAAGTGTAGTTTTTGAATTGGAGATTTTTTTTTCCAGAAATTTAGCTAAAAGTGGATTCCTTTCATGATTAGGATTTTGCTTGTAACAAAGTTTCTGAAGTTGGAATCTCGTCATGTTTGGTTACTGAGCTAGAGTTGAAGAACTGTGACATTGTTTGTTCTATGAGTGTTGTCACTACTGAGTTTTTGTGTAGGTTTGGTAGTTGACTTTTGTCAACGAAAGTTAGTACTCTTCGTACACTGTGGATTCTCAGCTTTGATCTAAAAATGTGAAGTTTTTTGTTTTGTTTTGTTGAAGAGCGAGTGTTTTAGCTTCTTTCATCAGTTAATTTTTTTTTTTGTTTTTTTCTTGGTTTTGCAGGTCGTGCTTTGGTGCAACTAGACCAGGTTCTCATACCACGTTTTGATTCTTTAGGTTCCCTGTGAAGCATCACCGGGAAATAACAACAAATGGATTACCGACCTTCTGATAGTAGTGGTGAGTCTTGTCTTCTTTCAAAGAATGTTCTCTCTAGACTAGCCGTTTCTTAACTAAGCTGGTGTTAGTTTGTGTTCTCATCAATGTGATGTTCTTTTTATTGTAATTATGTTCCATTGGTTAGAATAGTTCATTCTCAAAGTTTATTATTATTTGGATTTACAAACTGATCTACTATGTTTTGGGTGATATGTTGTTTTTTCTTTTGGTACTCAGGTACTGATGATGACCTACCTCCATCACATCAAAGTAGATATCAAAGAAGCGGGAGACCTGCTGGTAACGGCAGGCCTTCGGTTCTCAACTCTGCTCCTTTATCAAGAGTGCACAGTGACATGGAAACTCAAATTCATCTCATCGAGCAAGAAGCCTATAGCTCAATACTCCGTGCATTTAAAGCCCAGTCTGATGCTATCACTTGGGTATTTATCTTTCTTCTCTCCTTCATTACTAACTCCATGCTTATGTAACTTAACCATCTATAAAAAAATTATTCAGGAGAAAGAAAGTTTGATCACTGAGCTCAGAAAAGAACTCCGGGTGTCTGATGAGGAACACAGAGAGCTCTTATCAAGGGTTAACGCTGATGAAATGATCAGGCGAATAAGGTCTGTTTTTGATGTTTTTCTTCTAGTAATCGACAGCAAATTTTTGGAGCTAATGATGTTTAATTTAAAATCATGTCAGGGAATGGAGAAAGGGTAACAGTGTTCCTCAGATGGTTCATGATAATGCTCCGAGTCCAGCTGTTTCAGGATCACGTAAGAAGCAAAAGACATCACAATCAATGGGCCCTCCATCTCCTGCTCTGCACCCATCAATGCAACCATCTTCTTCTGCACTAAGAAGGGGAGGTCCTCCTCCACCAGGTCCAAAGACCAAGAAGCCAAAGACTGTAAGTCACAGTGCTTCTTGACTCTCTAACTATTGTTACTATGATGACTCTTGTTCTCAAATTTTTAATTGACTAACAAATGATAAGGCAATGCAGTTCCCAGCTACAGGCATTGCTGGGAGGCCCCAGGGAGGTGCATTGACCAATGAACCAGGTGAAGAAGGATCATATGACCCGTTGATTGGAAAGAAGGTATGGACAAAGTGGCCTGAGGACAACCATTTCTATGAAGCCGTTATTACCAACTACAACCCCATTGAGGTATCTTATCTTTCATTCCTATATATATATGTTTAATGTTTTTAGTGCCAAATCTCCACTTTCTGATATTTTATTTTTTTTCCTTTGTTCAACAATTGATAAAGGGGCGGCATGCTTTAGTGTATGACATTAGCACTCCGAATGAAACTTGGGAATGGGTAAATCTTAAAGAGGTAATAACTATTATTACAGCAATACTCGTCAATGAAAAGGCTTGTCAGTTATTACACTATCAGTAATAAGAGATTGATTAGTTTTTTTACTTTGTTCACTGCCACTCAGTATAGTCAATGAATAATGATTGAACTGCTTCATTTGATTAATAATATAATTGTATCATTAGTGCTAAATTCTATATTTTCTCAAAGAGCTCAGTCTCAATTCTGATTGCTCTTTGTATAGATATCTCCGGGAGATATCAGATGGGAAGGTGAGGATTCTGGGGTTTCTCGTAAAGGAGGACATCCTGGGCAAGGCCGTGGAAGTGCAAAGGCCATGCCTCGTGGTGGTCCTACAGGCAGAGGTAGGGGAAACATGAAGATACAGCCGCACAAGGCACAGAATGGCATTGGGAAGAAAGCTTTAGGCGATATCGAAATACTCCACACTGATACACTAATAAAAGAGGTATTCATCCAAGTTTTTTGGATTATTAGAGAACGAAGGTTCACATCTAAGTATTGATTTTTATATAATATTTGTTACAGATAGAAAAAGTTTTTGGATCAGTTAACCCCAACCCAGCAGAGGTAGAGAAAGCAAAGAGAGTGCTAAGAGTAAGAACCATTGTTCATGAATGTGTTGTTGAGTTTTGGTCTTTGACTACACAAAAAGAGAAGCTGACTATAGTTTTTACTTGGAAATGTTAGGATCATGAGCAAGCTCTTGTGGATGCAATTGCAAAGCTTGAAGAAATGTCAGACGGAGAAAGCGGTAATATTTGAGTCAGGGCCTTATAATCTTCTCAGGTTCACTACTAACGCAGATGAAGTCTGGCCAAAAGGTGTAGATGGTGGTGGCAATGTGAATCGATGAGGGAGATTTTGGAAACTTGTATGGTTAAAAAGCAAACTGTATTTTGTTTAGGAAGATGATTTGTAGTGACCTCTGTGTGCCACATAACTCCAGTAACTGGATCTGCAAATTAGGTCTTGAGCATTGTAAAATTCACCAAGACTTCATATAAATGTAGAATGTTGCATAGACTTGTAAAACTCATTGTTACAAGGATGAGAGAGGTAGCAAACGTTATATGCTCAAACCAATGTATTCACCAAACGTTAGCCGTCCGTTCTTCACGGCGGTGAGATTTAATTAGCTTTAGCTTCGGTTACTTGAGCTCCTCTTTGAGGTGTGAGGTTGCGATTCCTGAAGGTTTTTCGGATAATTATTAGTTTTGAATTATAAACGAGGTTTAAATATGGGCCCATATAGGGCTCTAACGAAGGCCCACTAGACTCGAACTCTTTTTGCGTTCTTTTATTTAATTAAAGAAGAAAAAGGCTACACTTAGTGCCAAATAAGCAGCGAGGTGGCGTCAGATTATAGCTCCACGACATTTGTACGAGAATGATATTTGTCCGACTCGGTCCAGCCTGCAAACGGTAATCAGTGTCCGTACAGGTTAAAAGCTCACCCGTCATCCTATAAGAATAACGAAAATGACGGATTTACCCATCTGCTCTACATCTACCTTATTACACGACAACTCTTGACGCGAAGCTCGTCACTCTTTTGCTTCCACAAGAGAGTTTGTCATTTTTGAAAATGGCGGCGATGAGATACAAAGGAGGCGTTCTCATCACAATCATCTTCTTCTCCATCGTTCTTTCTCCATGCTCACTTGCTCACTCTTCTTCTACAAAATGTAAGCCGCTCTCGATCGATATATAATGTTTTCTCGATCCTTGGTTCTTCCTATATATATGACGACTCATCTTTTGTTTTTCTAGCGTTCTTTTGGCTAGGAGAAAGAGAAGATATGAAAGCCATGAAGAAGGTATTAATGCTTTATGTCCAATTATATCATATTCTTCGTGTAGAAAAACATAATGATTATTAAGCGACCTTTTGAGCTGAATGAACATTAGCTTAGCTAGCTTTGTATTCGTTTTAGTTTGATGACAAAATAAATATCATTTAATTAAATTTTGGACGACAGGAGAATGAGATTGGTGTTGTTGGATCAGCTAATGAAGTTGAAGAAAGACAAGTTCCTACTGGATCTGACCAGTGCCGGACCAACCTTTTATATTGCCCCGATCAAAATTTAAAACTATGCCCTCGTACATGTTTTATCAAGATCACAAAACAGTATAAAAAATAACTTAAATTTTCATTAAAAAAAATCAAATTTCATAATATGTTCATAAAAAACATTGATATAAAAACACTTATTGCTGAAATATAGATCTTCTTGCATTTTTCCCTGCAAAATCATCCATTAAACTCTTATAATCAAGTTTTTCGACCATAGCAGTCTCAATTGTTATGTTTCTATTTTAGAATTAAGGTTTTAACTATTATCTAAAATATAAATTTACTAATATATTTAAAAGTTTGACAAATCTTATTATAACTAAATATGCCCAATAGATAATATTTTAACAAAATAATCTACAGATTTTTCTTTTATGTATATACTAATAATTTTTTTTTTTTTAAATATGCCCCACTAATTTTGAATGCCCTAATCCTTGGCTTGAGTGGCTCCCCCTCAAGGCCGGCCCTGGATCTGACCCTCTTCATCATAAACGCATTCCATTTACTTCTCCGTAGATTAATTGCTTCTACATCTTCTGTTTCACATAATTCTTAGTAGTTTGTAACACTTCTACGTTCACTTTTTCGTCCGAGTCTTAAATTAATTTCAGGTTTTTAAATGATGAACTTCGTTAGTGTATAACATTTCAATTGATCAAGAATCGTACCAATCATTTTGTCATCTTCTGAGAAATATGTAGGCGAAATATTTGTGGATGCTGAGAAATATTGTCATCTGAAAATGACAACCATATCTATGAGATCTGATTTTAATTTAAACAACCTTAATTTGTATTTTAAACTATAAATTAAAAGCCATAATTAGGCTATTATCCTCTTATCTAAGGTGGAATACAAGAAGATAAGATTTGTGGTAGGAAGTCCTTATGAAATCTTAAAACACATTGTACCTAAAATTCTGGTCAATTTTCAAAAAAATTGCTTACCTAATATATTGGTCAAAAATTATTAACACCTAATACAACTAAACCTTCGATGGTTATTTTCACGAGCCAAAACCAGAATCCTAAATCTGAGTGTAAATCACGAATTTTGAAAACATTAATTAGAACTCTATCTTTTATTTAAATGCGATTTATGATAAATATATAATAGGTCCACAAAACATATATATAATATGATATATAAACTAGATAATAAAATTGAATGTGATTAAATAAAATTTGTAACATAGTTTTAAATAGTGTAACTTATTTTTAAAGTGTAATTTATTTGGACTTGGTAAATAAAGTTAAATTTTATTGATTTTTTTGACAAAGAATTTATATTGACATTCTGGTAAAAAAAAAGTAAAAGAAAAAAATATTTTGCTGAATCTATTTGACAATTTAAATTAAAAGTGTTAAAATAGTCTATTTAACGCGGGAACACAAAAACATATTATACCCTTAAGTATTCCAAATCTTTTTCCTTTTGCTTATACTAAATATTTTAAGATTGTGTTTTCCATGTGAATGATATATAAGCTAAAGATCACATATATATTTCTCTACACAATATACATATCCTTAAAACGGGGGAACGTTTAGATTTAAACAAAGCCGTAACGGCAAATAAAAATAAAAATAAACAAATAAATAACACAAGCCGTAACGGACCAAGCGAGGCACGTGACAAACACGCCCGGGCCTACTATATAAACAAGGGTTCCCCCTCCGCTATCATATTCAGTAAGCGATTCTGTTGCGGCGCGTGGAGACGGTGAAAGCTATGGCCAATCTTCCTCCTACACTCGCTTCCCCCGGAGCTTCTTCTTCCAGCAACAATCGCAGGCTTTTGACGGCGGAGCAGCTGGTGCTCGACATCTGCGATCCCAACCTCAGGGAGAATGCTCTCCTCGAGCTCTCCAAGGTCGTTTCGTTGTTTCTCTCTACGTAATTTGGACTTGCTTGCTGTGTGTTAGGAAGCTTGATCGTCGTTTAGGTTTTTCGTTTTCGTAATCGAATTGTGGCGGTGAAGGTAGGACGTGCTTTCAGATTTGTAGGGGATAATCGTCGAGACTCTAATGCAATTGGACTCGCTTTGTTATGAAGTTTAATCGTCGTTAGGTTTTTCGTTTTCGCAATCGAGTTGTGTAAGACGTGCTTTGAGATTTTTAGGCTAATCGTCGAGGCTCTAATACGATTATGAAAAGTTTAATGGTTTTGATGTTTGCCTAACTCATTAATTAGGCAGATGATGTATATGTTCTTTTGTGCGGTGAACGATTTATATGATAATCGTCGAGACTCTGATACGATTATAAGAAGTTTAATGGTTTTGATGTTTGCTGAACTTATAAATATTAATTTTCGTATATTGATCTATATGTTCTTTTCATTGAAATTCATGTTTACCAGTAACATATATAACATATGCGACCTCCTGTTTATTTATTTTTTTGGGCTTTTCTTTCAATTTTTTTAGAGGAGAGAAATCTTTCAAGATCTGGCTCCGCTTCTGTGGCATTCTTTTGGAACCATTGCTGCTCTTACACAGGTACTTTATTGGGCACAGTCTCCTCTATCTTCAGGGGTCTTGATTCATTTCTATGTATTCATTTTCAACTGTTTCAGGAGATCACCTCAGTTTACCGTCTCTTGACTCCTCCGAATATGACTTCTGCTCAATCAAACAGGGTCTGCAATGCCCTTGCGCTTCTCCAGGTGCGTTAAAATCTTGCTCTCTTTCTCTTTGTTTTGGGAAATGACATGTAATTTAGATGAATCTAATTTCTATTGATTCCACACTTCTTTTTTTGACATCCAGTGTGTTGCTTCTCATCCCGAAACGAGAATGTTGTTCCTTAACGGTACAATCCTATCCCCGCAAATAATTACAATATTTTCCTGCTCGGTGTGTATGACTATATGTAGATTTATTGTTTTGTTGGAAGCCTGTGTTTCAACTCGCCAAATTTTCCAATTCATTTAAAAACGTTTCCGGTGTTTCTCTGTTACTGATCTACATGTTTAGATTACATTAGCTGATGATGAAATTTTCCTACCAAAACTGGTTTTAATGGCCACCTTGTCGGTCTCTTTTTAATTGAACACAATTTTAGATAGGATTTTTTTGGTTAAAATATGCTTAAGGCCATTGCTTTTCAAATTACAGCTCAGATGCCACTGTACCTGTACGCTTTCTTGAACACATCAAGCAAGTCAAAACCCTTTGAATACCTGAGGCTGACTAGCTTGGGAGTTATTGGCGCACTTGTCAAGGTATGTCTAGTTATAAAAACTGTGTTCATTCTCATAAGGCAGGAACCCTCCTTCTGCTTGCCTGCAACTGTTTAACTACGTAAACCACATTGTCCTGGTAAATATATTTTTTTTGTCAGTTTGAGAAACAACCATTTTAACATGTGAAGACCTTTTAGTGAATACTGTTAATAAGACATCACCTAATCATTGTATTTTTTGTGATATTGGTGTTGCAACTTTGTTCATTCGGTTTTGTAGGTTGATGATACAGAAGTAATCAAGTTCCTTCTTAAGACTGAAATTGTCCCATTGTGCCTCCGGACAATGGAAATGGGCAGCGAGTTATCGAAGACTGTAAGTTTGTCTACTCTTGGATGTTTATCTTTATATTCACATGCTTGACACATGTTTATCAAGTTTCGTTTCAGTTACCATAATCGTTGCTTTATACAAATAACTTGTATAACCATTGATTCTGATTGATTTGGTTTGAGCCCGTTATGTCAGGTTGCTACCTTCATTGTTCAGAAAGTTTTGCTGGACGATGTCGGGCTTGAGTACATGTGCACCACAGCGGAGAGGTTCTTTGCTCTGGGTCGAGTATTGGGGAATATGGTTACTTCACTTGCAGAAGGACCTTCTCCTAGACTGTTAAAGCACATCATACGCTGTTATCTCCGCTTGACAGACAACCAAAAGTCCAATATCTATCCCTACTTTCCTTCATTCAAAACATAATATATACACACTAGTGCTTGCTTACACGATACAATTATTGATTAAATTCAGGGCCTGCGAAGCACTCAGAAACTGCCTCCCAGATCTTCTAAGGGATCCCTCATTCAGCAGCTGTCTCTGTGTAAGTTTTATGTCTCTTTGATAGCATATTAACCAATAACAATTTATTATCTATCAGTTTAGTTGTTATCTTGTCTCAGTTCTTTTGGTAAAATTGGGACATGGCTGTTATAGCTAATCTTCTTACTTCTTTTTACAGGATGATCCATCTGCAAGGCAATGGCTGCAGCAGCTGATCCACAACATTAGAGTTGGCCATCCAGCACCTCGAGGGTTCGAGCAAATGCGTGTGTGAAGTAAATGGAACCCCCGAGTTTATATTCTGCGCAAAAACTTTTACTCATTGGACAAAAAGTTAGGCGGAATCAGAATTTACAAATGAAGAAAAGCAACACATAACCAAAGATTTTGAGGATTTTTGGATATGTAATTTGCAGTTGATATCTTAAAAAATCAAATAAAAAAAAAACTGAATCAAAGCATTAAACCACCCAAGTTTATGAAAATGTTAACAAACAGTTTTGTGAAAGCAGATGTAGATAATATGAAGTCTATATTAGACTGTCAGATCTTGCAGGTAGCCTCCTGAAGAGATTGAGCGGCACAGAGGGGAGCTTGTGTCTGAACCTTGGATGCCTCAGCAGATAGATCCCAGTAAGTAGTGCCACAACCTGAAACGGTGTAACATACAACACAACAGCAGCTATGAGACAGAAGAATAGAAACAACGTGGTTGCTCTCGGGTCTCGCCAGCTCAGCAGCGATAAAAACCGCTCTCCCTGTGTAGCTAGATCGCCTATCACCGTCTGAACACGTCCTCCTATGCTCCTGAGCCGGTCATACCGCATCCGTACTATCGCAGGGGATCTGGAAGTCGGGAAAGTGTCAAACTCTTCATCTAGCTCGTCGGGGTGGACAGCGTCTGCGTGAGACAACCGTGTGTCCATGTGTGGAGGGTGCCTCGGTCTCCACCGGAAGTTCCATATCCCGATCAAGAAAAGGTACAAGAACACTGTCGGGAGGATGAGTTCCGGGTAGAGAACCAAGATTACGAAAAGAACATGAATGAGAACTGTGGTTATTGGGTTTCTCCAGTGGCAGATCTGATCAAACCATTTCGTCACAGCTACGAGACCGCTCAGAACATTCATGATCCTGAAGAAGTTAGCTTTACTCCTCCTCATGCTCCACATATGCGAGTCCACGTCGAGCATGTACTCCACAACCTCCTTGCGAAGCGGCGGCTCTGCTCTGTTCAGCCTCGCCGAGACGATGTTCATCGCCTGGTATCTCAGGCTGTCCAGCTGAAGAACTGATAACGGGTGAATGTAATGCATCTTGGGTAGCAGCGGCTGAGAATACATATGAAGCATGTTGATGACAGATAAGCAAGTGAACCGCACGGCTAACTGTATTTCGCCAGTTTTCTTGATCCCTGAAGGATGAAAAACGAGGAGTGGATATGAATGTGTGTAGATGCGGTCAGATTCAAGCGTCGAGAGACGGATCCTCACTTTCCCGATTCTCGTATCTTTTCCGCTTCCTCCTGGTATGTGTCCGTTGTCGAATGCTCCAAAAGTTATGACAGTGCAGGTATCAAACACTTCCCACGTGTACTGCTCGTTCCATTTAGGCATCAAACTATCGACAATAGTTCTTGTTCTGATCCATTTTTGCCCGTACTTAGCCACACAGTACGCATCTGTTGTCCCCTTACCGTCTTTAGTCTTCATCGGCATCAGTCCGTGAGCGCTGATGATCCCTACTTCAAGCAGTCCAATGCTCGGTTTCCACAGCTGTTTCGCCGTTGGTCTCAAGTCGCTGCTGTAGTGAGTCGATTCGTCAAGAACATGGTATCCTCCTTCAAGAAAGATTCTTAGATGAATCCTGCTAGCGAATTTGATCTCTTTCTTTTCTCCGTCCACCATTATATGTTTCTCTAGGTTGAACCACCTCGAGTGAAGCGGCCTGTGGTCTAACCTCCTCTGGACACTCTGCAACGGGATCGCACACCGTCCCAACGTTTCATCATTATTAGGTGCAACTCTGTTTTCGACAGCGAGAATCAACGGCTCTTCAAAAGGCTCAGCAACAACGAACATCAGATCTTCATTCCACATAGGATTCAATGTTTTGTTCTGAGAAACCCGAGTTCTTAGAGTCTGGTTCCCCAGCATAGCCTTCACGTAAACCTCAGGGAACTTAGTTTTATCATGAGGTATCAAATCTTGAGCCTCGATGACATTGACTCTCACATACCAAAGCTTTGGTGAAAGATAAACTTTGGACCGGATATTCGTCACACCTTCCGGTCCAACCGTGGCTGCATCCGAGTGCCAAGCGTCAGAGAAAGCTTCATCAGCTTGTGTTCCCATCCAAACAGCTAACATAAGCTCTCCTTTAACCTTACGCCCATGTCGATCCTCCAAGCGGTACCACTGAGGAGCCAACGGGCTATCGGGAGGAACTCGCTTAGGAATCTCGTTTAGATCAAACATGATTCCGCCGATGAAATCATCCAACATAACGTTTTTGTCTTTCACTATAACCTCCAGGATTGATGCTTGGATCCTCTCTTTTGAAAACGCAAACACTTGCCTCCACTCTGGATTCGACTTCTTCTCAAAATGCTTGGTCATTCCTCTGTAGTTGCCTAGCTTCACTTCAACGTAAGGGTCGCAGCTTCCGGTCACGTCTTTTCCTGATAGCTCTTTCGCCTTCACGACCCGGACGTAGAGGTAATGCATCTGCTCAACCAAATCATAAGTGCAGGAGAGTTTATCACCTGTCACGGCTCCTGCGCCAATCTTTGGTGAAGTCTCCTTGAGTGCAAAGTCTATATTTTGCCCAGGTTTCTCCATCTTGTCTGAATCTTGAAACTAATGAGAGGCAGTTTCAGTGGGAAGCTGCTTGGTTCTGTTATCTTTAAGAAAACCTTCTGGTTAAACAAAAGATAAGAAGGCAAAAACAATGGATCAGAGAGATTTTAACAGTTCACAAATATGGCGACAACATATTAGTAACATAAAATATCTCTGGAATCAAGGTAAGGTTAATTAGAAAGGAGTCTGAGATCTACACTCTACTGAGAATAATATAAGTATTAGTTCATGGAAAATGAAGTAAGGTAGAAACAGAATATGTTAATTATATGGACTCTTGTTGAAGTTTTCTCACCAAATAAGCAGCTACCAAGACCAATAAAAGTTGACACACATTTCCCTACAAATAAATATTCCCAAAAAATTGTATTTAGCTTTTTCTTCAATAACATAAAAAGCGACCCTTGTTTCCTTTCACTTAATCTGATCCGAGCAAAGCTAGAAAGTTTTTTTTTTTTAAAAGAGAGTGAATATGAAGATTCACTATGTGACCCAAAAAAAAAGAAATTAATTTTTGAGGGACATAGGTAAACCCCACAAGAAATGGACATAGGTAAACCCCACAAGAAATGTTTTTGTGTTCATGTCTTTAGTCTTCACTGTCGCTATTACTTGAGCAACTGAACAAAACAGCAATACAACTACACATAATATAATATCTACAAACAAAAACCAACTTAAAAAAATGTAGACATGGTAAGGTAATGTACCTCAGGGTAGGGATCTAATGAAAAACGTAGAGATTAATTCAGAAATGCATAATTTCCCCTTCTTGAATGGAAAGTTTAGAAGAAATAGAAGATATTGAAACTGAGATGGAGAAGCAGAGTGAGAGTGAATGAAGAAGAGAGTGTACAGTAAAAAAAATAGAATATATGGGGACATGTGAGTGCTAAGATCTTGCTGCTTTTTGTGGACCTACTCCTTTTGACCTCTTCTTTTATTTTATTCACCATTCTCACTTTTCTTAATTTTCTATTTGCTACTTCCATTTTCACGCCTTTCCTATTTTTTTTTTTTTGATGGCCGTGGGATTCCCAGGCGGTAAGCCCAGACTAATCCCCACGAGGCCTTCCATCCGGACACGCACGTTTATAGGCGGGAAGGTGGCCAAGGCGACTCGAACCCAGGGCAGGCACTCCAGCTGGAATTCCATTACCACTAGACCAAAAGCTCTTGGTTGAATCAATGTTGTAGAGAACTTGTTTGTTTTCTTGTCTACGGCTTATTTCATTGCACGGGACTATGCTTTCTGCAGCCTACACTGCTCTCGTAAGAATGTTTCACATTCAATAAGATGTGCAATAAATTACCATGCCAATTTATAAAACCTTTTATCTATTTTTATTAATAACTTGCAACATACATTTGTAGATCAAATTGCATAATCTGCAGTGGAGCCTTTTAACTCCAAAATCTAGGTAAAAAATTATAAAAAATTTGATGGGTTCCACACTATATTAAGGATTAGCCTCTTCTTATCCTTATATAAGGATCAATCCGTGAGAAATATTGTCACTGTTTGCGGGTTCCGCTGTTAAGTAGCGATTTGCCATTGGTTATCTTTTTTTTTTGTTGAAAAATAAATAATAAAAAAAAAAAAAAAAAGTGAATTTTTAAGGATTCTTTACCGAATCCACGGTTGCAGATGGTCTAACAGGCTAAACACAACCCTGATAGCTATTTGATAAGACTTTTTCTTATTTTCCTCCCAATGTACTTAAGGAGTTTCTTTTTGTTGAATATTTTTTTCTTCAAGTTTGTACACTGAAGTAGACATTGTATGTTTCATCTCTTAAGCTGAACAATGGTGATAACACAAAGTTCCTCTGTGTTCCACTCATCACGAAACTCATCGGATTGTATTGACTCATTCCCTTCCTTAACCTAAAGCTTGCCGCCTGTTTAAACTTGTCATCAGCCACATCCGAATCACATTTAAGCCTCAGTTTCATTCCCCCCTTTAGGGTTTCATCACTGTACACAAAACAACCCTTCTTGCTCTCTAGCCTCAAAGAAACGCTTCCTGGATTCCCATCAACTCCATCTACTAACCGAAAGCTCGAGGCTTCTTGGTCTGTAGAAGAAGAATCTTGAACCGCAAGGGAACTGTCAGTTGCTTGCGCCACAAGCATCCCAGGGAAATCAAACGGTTCTATCATAACCACACTTCCAATTAGTTCCTCTGGAATCGAAACCTTCCCTTTAGAATCAGCGGTCACGAGCCTGAAAGTTGCTGCAACAGCGGCTTGTGTCCCTGGTTCGGGTGATACTTCCATCGTGATGGTTTGGTTGTTATTTGACAACACGTAAGATAGGTTACCAGATTGTTGCGAGAGCGTGACAAGGTGAGTGTTGTGAGTTTCAGGTATAGAGCTTATCCATTTCCCATCTTTAGGTTGAGTTGTGATGCTCCAGTCCCTGCTTGTGAGTCCAGCTAACAAGTAGGGGCCATATAGTATGGCTTGAAGTGATGAGTACTCAGGCCGATCATCTGAAGTAGTCACCATAAAAAGGAAAAAATGGTGAAATAAGTTTCTGTTGTCAGAACAGAGTTGTATACAAATTTGTATACACTATGATACAGTATATCTAGTATCCTATTTTTATACACTTATAATTTGGCAGAGTGAGGACAGTGATTTCAAAAGATTTATGTTGGAGAAAAGATCACACATTGAAAACTTAAAATGGGACTTAGTAATATATAAGGGATTTCAGCTAATCCATTTATCGCCAATTGATTTTAAGTTGGAGGAATGGTGACTACACCTTTTATAGCTTCGGTTCTGATACTCAACGGTAGCTCCATGGTTACTTGATCTCCGGATTTCCAGTTCTGTTTGATTGATAGAAAGTTACCTGCAAAGCAAAAGTCAGGTCCAATGTGATCTCTCATTTTCACCTTCTAGAGACTATAATAGAAATAAAGGACAGTGGAGTCTAGCAGTTTCAGCTTTTATTAGGTTCTGATGATAGATAAATATGTTAAAAATACATAATGCTCAAATCACCTGAAGCTGGTACTTTCAGAGGTTGTCCATTAAAAGATACTTTAGCACTTTCAGAGTTAGTCCAAATAGGTATTCTTAGATTCAATGTTGACTCCTTCCCCATTCCCTGCAAGAAAATCAAATCCATCGGACTCTCTATTCACATGAACCAGTTGCATCTGAGTTTCTGCCAGAAGCTTACCCCTTTGGAAGAAGAGAAAGTAAATGTCACACGCATGTAAGGATCCGATGACACAACAGGTTTAACTCTCTGAGATAGTGTAAGACCAGTAGACTTCCAATCAAGTGAGCTTGATATATACTGTATGACATATAGAGCTGGAGATTCTCCATCTTCTTGAAAATATATAGAGTCTCCCAGTTTTGAGAAAGATTCAATACCTGTAAACACAAACAAACAAACAAAACACTCAAAGTTTTATCTGTTTTTCTAACTAAAACGATGTAGCAATGGTTAAAGAGAGTTTTACCAGTGCCATAGCAACACCAGAAGGAATCATAAGGTGTACCCCAACCATGATAAGTCACAGCCTTAGAAACACCTTTACCCAATGGGAGCATGTATATCATCAGTCCAGGCTCAGTTCCTCTTTGAATCCCAAGCACACCGTTTGTCAAAGCACGCTCATAATAGTCTGCATAACTAACTTCTTTTGTCCACCTGAACAGATTCCTAGACACCTGAAAAATTGATATCTTACCACCTTGAGCTAAATAAAAAGAGAAGAAAAACAAAAGAATGTTTCAAAACCATACCTTGAGCATGTTATATGTAGTACATGACTCCTCATTTTCAGTTTGCAACGTAGTCGCCATTCTCTTTGGATCTTGCCTGGAAACAACATCTCAAGATCATGTTAAGGTCATATTAAAACAAACCAAACTCTAAAGTTAAGTAATGTTAGTAGTAGTACCAGAACTCATTGACTGATGTTCCACCAGTTGCATAGCTGTGAGAAGCATTGACTATATCCATAAAAAACATTGAGATTTCCTGAAAAATACAGATTAAATAATAATTAAAAAAAAAACAATGTTTTCTTTATTAAGTCTCACACTTTTCTTGATAATGCCTCAGTACCTTATGGAGTGGATCACCAGTGATTTCATACCGGAGTTGAGATCCAACCACAATAGGAATATGTGTGTTAGAGTGGAATCCACTTATATCATCAGCCTGAAAAGAAACTCTGTTATGTTACCATTCACATACTTATTCAAGCTAACCATCAAGTTAAACAAACTACCTGAACTGCAAGCACTCCAAGAAAGCAAGGCTTGTCAAAGAGATGTGCTAGCAGCAAATACTTGGAATCTCCCTGCAGGATCCAATAAAAACTATGTTATTAACATAACACAAAGCCACATAGAAATCTAAAGAGTATTATAAGATTTTTGAACTCACAGTGATGCTGTATATCTGATAGAGAACATCATTCATGCCACCAGTCTCCTCGTTTAGTGATTGCCAGTGTCTTTCAACGCTGTAAGTCTTTATCACATTACGCACACGGCCATAGAAGTAATCACCCATCCATGTTGCCATTTTCAGAGCTTGAGTGTTCCCAGCTAACTTGTATTGATCCACTAGACCAGCTAAAATCTATTAAGACATAGAGTTGTAACCTTTCAATATAAAACACAAACCATACTAATCTACAATTTTTTTTCTTTTTGAATAAACATGTAATATTAGTTTCGTCCTATAAGTCACTCGAACTGGAGACCTCTGACATAATGGCCAAGGGTTCTTTCTAGTTGAACTATTGACCTCTGGTCTAATCTACAATCTATATTAGAAGTTATGAGTATTCACCTTGTGAATGGTGTAGTATGGAGCCCATACAGGAGTTATAGCTTCAAACCGGTCGAAAAAGCTGGAAGGGAAAGCAGAAAGATAACCAGTGCCAAGTTTCTGTTGGCAAGTAGATAAAGCTGATACAAGAGCTGACATCTTCTCCTTGAGAGTGTTGTTATGAGTACTTGCCCACATGTAAGCTGTTGCACTCAGATAGTGACCTTCAAAACAAAAAAAATCAGACATCAAATCTATAAACTTATTTTCTTGCATACTAGGAACAACTTGTACTAAAGAAACTGTATCTAAATTGAGGAAGTGAGGTAGCTCTATACCGACGAAATGGCCACGGAGTTCACTATCTGGTCTCTCCCATCCTCCATAGTAACTTCCTGGAGCGTCAAGACCAGCTGCTTTACGGAAGCTCCAGGCCAAACTAGCAACATCCAACATCAACAGATACTCGAGATTTGTCTGCTGAGCTCCCCAGTGGAAGGTGTTTGGGTCCAGCCTAACGTCGTGCAAAGAAACTTCCTTGAGGAAGTTATCCGAGTTCTTGATTTTCCTGTACATCATAGTCCAACCGTATTCATCTTCCTCTTCCCTCAACATCTTTCTTGGTAGTAAAGTAGACCAAGCTGTGTCGTCAGTTGGTGTTAGATGGTAATGAGAGAACATCTCTGTCTTTAGAGATTCGTTCTTTGATTGGAGAAGCGCGTTGCGGAAAGTGTGTGAGGAGAGCTGTGAAGGAGTGTTTGTGCACTCTTTTGCTAAACAAAGAACAGAGATTATGTATAGTAATAATAAAGCAATCGTTATGATGAGACTAGACTTCATCTCTTTTGTCTTAAAGAAAGACCAAACTCAAAAACCAAGAATGACAAATTCAGATTCCAAGAATGAGAAAGAAAAGACTCAAACACACATTAACAGTTAGAGAGAGTTGGAAGAAGAGAGTAATGAGAGTGGATATATATAAAGTGTAAGAAAGCAAATAGAGTTTTGAAGATTTAAGCAATGTCTGCCACAAAAGAAAGCAGAACAAAAGATGTAATATGATCACGTGAAGGAGAAAAAAGAGGGTAATGTGGATAACAATTCCGAAAAAAACAATAAAAGGAATCGAGGAGGAGGTCACGGATGCTTTGTCGCTTACGTTGCCTTGTGTGTTTGTATTTTGACTCTGTAAAAGGGAAGAAATGTTTCTGTTTCGATGAGAGATCAGTGGGATGTTTCTGGTTTTTCTCGAGATGTTGAAGAATAATGGACCACTAAACAAAAGGAACACCATGTCCAAAACTGTATATAATTAATAAATATATTTTAAAAACTGTATACTATTAATAAATGTTGACTTGAAAATGTATGCTTTTGTTGTGTTTAACTGTCTGAAAAAATAACTAAGATTCTAAAGCTTTTTAATATTCTGTAGAGATGTATTATTCAAACTTATTTAACACAGTTTAATTTTGAAGAAAACTAACATACTAGGTTCACGAATTAATATACTAATTTGTTTGACAGCTGGATTTATATACCAATAGTATTTAAGTAACTGGAATAGGGTGACACGTGACTCATTTCTAACAGTAATAGGTTCTTTTTTTTTCTTTTTGCCACAAGTTATTTTTCTTTTTGAAAAAATTACATCTAAGAACGCATTTTCACTTTACAATTATACTAGAAGGCACTTCGACACACATTTTACATGTGCTTTGTCTCTTATACCCTTCATGTTAGTAACTAGATATTTATTCTCTTTTTATGTTTTTGTTTTAACAAAATGTAAATAAAATATATCATATTTTCTGGATTGGAAATCAAACTCATCTCCGTCTTTATTATCTCTTCTCTCAAACAATCTCAAATCAGATAATAAGAGCTAAAAAAGGGTGTTTTTCAATAAAACTCAGAAATAGAATTCACTTATTTCAGCTAGAATTGTCTGAAGAATGGAACGACAAAGATCTGATTTTGGATATTAAGAGCTAAAGATCAGAAACAGGAAAGGAAGAGAAGGCTGGGGAAGCAAAGTTGTTATCGGATGGGAGATAAAAATGGGTTTCTTCTGGTGTGTAGCACTCGTCGAGATTAGGGTTATATCAGTTCTGATGTTGAGGTGATGAGAGCTTTGCTAAGAGAGTGAGAGAGTTCACAATTGTCCTCTGCTCAAACATGGTGGAGCAGTAAAAGAAGAAGAGGTTCGCCCTGTTTCTCGCCACTGCGACTCCGGGTTCGTGGCTTACGGTAGCTACTTCAATGTCTTTGTCTCCACTTTGGCGACGACGGCCATCAATTGGATCGCTTCAGAGTCATCGACCGATGAAAAAGATCTCGACAAGTGGTTTCGTTATTAGTGGTAGCCCACATGATGTCTTCGCAGACACTGATTTGGATCTTCAAGCTTGCTCACTTTGTCAGAAGCTTGATGATATGAAGAAGAAGAAGGTTCTCGGCATCTGTTTCGACCAGCAGGTAAGTTCTGATTTGGATCTGATCGAATTGGATTCTTTAGGGTTTATAATTTACATTTTGAAGTACACATCATAATCTGAAAACATCCTTTTTATTACTATGTTTGCAAGTCACTTGTACTTCATGTAGAAATCAAATCACATTGAGCTCTTGTGATTGGTTTCATGGTCAAAATAATAGAGCTCTGTATCAGGAACTATCTGGTGTAAAGTCTTAGACTTTGGTAATCCATAGTTACTAGACTTTTCTAGATGTCATGTTGTTACTCTGCATTTTATAACATCTCCAAGTTGTTATATTATTAGTCAAAGCTCCGGACACTAGTAATCTATAGTTGATGGCCATTTCCAAAATTCATGTTGTTGCACTGCATTTTATAACATCTCCAAGTTGTGAAAAAAATTTAGTCAAAGTCTCACACTTTGGTTTTCTATAGTTAATAGGAATTTACTCTAAAGTTTTAGACTTTGGTTATCTTTAGTTATCTATGTTGTTGACAATTGCTGGTGATGGTATGTGTCAAACTTAATAGCTTCCTGCTCCCGATTAGATTCTGATGAAGTTGAGCATGATAGAAGCTCTTTACCTCTCGTACAATTGTAGGATTGACTGGATTTTTTATTGATTATTTTCATTAGCCGTCTGCAAACATCCACCCACATAGCCACATGAACAAGTTTATGTATTTTTCTTTCTAACATTTTTCATCCATGTTTACATCTTATGCGTTCACACTATCATCTATGTCTATGCCTACTCGTTCACAAATAACCGTCCACAACCATCCATCCACATAGTCACAAGAACATGTCCATGTCTTTTTCTTTCGCATATTTTCCATCCATGTCCACATGTTTTACGTCCACACTTCCATCGTCCACATCCACACATTTTTATATAAAAATTAAAATATTTTAAAATATATCGAAAGTGGATGTTGAAATATAAAGGAAAAAATATAATTTAATGTAATAAATAATATATTTTTATTTATAAACCTACAAACTTAAATGCCTCAAAGATTGATCAAAGAAAAGAAGAAAAAAAACTCACTTGAAACACAACTTATTCCTCACCGCCCCTTCTTCCCTTTCAGAATATTATTGTCCAAACAATAGGTTGGTCCCACGAGAATAGGTCTCACATGTGGAAAGTGTCTTTCAATGCAACAGAAAAAGAAAAAGTGTCCTATTGTGTAATCAACTCTTTCTTTTTTAACTTAACCGAAGAATTTTTAGCGACCGATTCTATGGATCCCAACGATGCCGATTTTTTTTTGCTACACTTTATTTGTTGTGTGACTTAAAGCTTTTCTTGTTTTAAAATCAAAAAATATATACTAATATGCAAGTAGCAAATGATTTTTTTTTACTTCTTAGGGATACATATCTCTTTAAAAAATAAAAAAGGGAATACATATCTCTTGTACATACATAGTCTGGCCTGTGAAGGCTGCCTCGATGATTACAACGCGTAACGTGTCCGACGTTCTATCAAGTCCTAGAGAGAGATACATATAACGGGATGTCATGCAAACAATAACAAATCTATGTCAAAGAAGCCCGTTTTGAAAAGAAGAAAAACACGTGAAGATAAAATTACCAATATAAATCATAAGCATCTTTACTCAAATCAACTTTGAAATATGTTTCAAGAGAAGAAGACATGTGGTTTGTGTTAATGCATGTTATTGAAAAGAATAAAACTTGCATTGTCATGTACTCCATGTATGTAGATCTAAAGAATCGTGAGTATTAGATATAAATAAATGCTCCAAAAGATATACACTGAAATGACTTGTTGTGTAGTACTTGTGGAGAGTGATGGCTGGTTAGTTAGATGTACTCGTCATTTTGTCAATTGAGAAGAGAAATCTTATGGACATTCCAACAATATTTGTTATTTTCATCTGGGCTCAATGTATTCGATGCCGTCAGTGATTGGATCAGGTTGTCAATCTTTGTTGGGAAAGCCAAAGGTTAAAAGTTAAGGTAAATCACCGATGACGGTTTAGTTTTTTGTTGCTTCAAGAAAAGAGCATTATATACACGTCAATGTTAACAACCCCAACGTCTCTAGCTTTTTCGAGTATGCAAATGATACATATTACATCATACATCATACACGTTTACAAGACTGGCGCTCTACCCAAAATTAACGAGTTATTCTTGAACAATATGGCTCAAGCTTCTGGATCCTTATGCGTTCAGTACTCTGTTTTTGTGACAAACAAGAGTCGTAAAATAGTATTTACGCATTTTAAAAAGTGTCCACACGAAGGATCTAACTACGGACCTTCAGTTTACAAGACTGACGCTCTACCACTGAGCTGTACGGGCCATTTGATAACTTTGCTTGTTACAAATATTTATACAAATTTATTCATTAAGAGTGTTGGCCTTTATGAGTATCTTTCCAGTCGTATTATAAATAAATTAATATAATATAATATATCCATATACATATAAATTTGTGAATATTCTGGAAGTTGGCTAAGGTGAATTAGTGTTAGCATAAAATGATAAAACATGGGTTTTTAAACCCTAACACAAGTTAGATTATAGTTCTAACTTTACGGATATATAATTCTTTGCCACATGAACAGTCGGATTATAAAAATGAGAATTTCTCATGAAAAGATAGATGTCAATTTGTTTTAAGAAAAAACATATAAACTGAATGAATATTAAGGGTGATAAAATACAGTGGCAACCTTTCAAGTTTTTTTTTTGGCAAAATAAAAAACCTTTCAAGTTTTTTCAAATATTCAAAGATAAACGCTTAGCATGAACGAGATATTCAAAATAAAAGATATACATATTGCAAATGGCAAGCCATTAATTTGATTACGAACAAACCCATTACAATACTGATAACCCTTAAAACGAGCATAGATATGACCAAGAAAACTTTAATTTTTTTTTTTCTGTTTGGACAACTCCAGAAATTATTAAAACACTTTATCTTGACAAAGAATTATATATCCGTAAAGTTAGAACTATCTTGGGTTAATTGGTAGAATGTCCACATTGAGAAAAATATTAAGTGAATAACCATGTAATAAACTAGAATTTTCGATGTGACATTTTAACACAAATATGAACCATTTTCTCATTTTCAGCATGTGAACGTGTGACAAATACATATATTAATTATATTATACTATATTTATTAGATATGTAGTATGAAACAAAATATTCTTTTTTACCAAAAAAACAAAATATTCTTGCATTTTCATTATTTTTTTGTCTCTTTCGATTCGTCGTTTTAAAAATTCTTCCAAAAAAAAATAGAAATATGTGTGTGTGAATTTTTAGGGGCATTAATAAAATTAATACATGTTATATGTGCTATAGTCTAACCATCAGTCTCGTATGGTTAATTACTTTCTTATTTTTTTTATGGTTGTTGCTCCTAATTTTCCAACTATTTTTGCTGGGAAAGCCAATGGTTAAAAGTTAAAGGTAAATCAGTGATGACAGTTTGGTTTTTTGCTATATTCTAACCATTAGTCTCATATGGTTACTTATTTTCTTAATTTTTTTTTATGGTTGTTGCTCTTAATTTTACAACTATTTTTGCTGGAAAAGCCAATGGTTAAAAATTAAAGGTAAATCACTGACGACGGTTTAGTTTTTTTGTTGCTTCAAGAAAAGAGCACTATCTACACGTCAATGTTAACAACCCCAACGTCTCTAGCTTTTTCGAGTATGCAAATGATACATCGTACACGAGTTACTTTTTTTAATTATTATTTTTAACATTTAACTTTCGAAATATCAATGTGTGCCGTGACGGATCAAAGAGATGAATGTTTAACATTTAGATCATTTTTTTGCATACCTTTGTATATGTTACAAGTCCCTTGAATCATATGCATGAACAAGCCCATGAGTGATGATTGGTCAAGCCCAACGTTAACCCCTTTCAGTCTCTTCGCCTTCCGTAAATCCCCAAGGAGGGAAAATTCCCAATTTTGAAATCAATCACAGAAAAGTCCAAAACGTCTTTGACGAAACGTTCTCTGTAACCAACCTCGATCCCATGGATGAATCCGATTCGGATCCTGGATCCTACCCAATCCCGCCCGCTTCGGTTCATCTCGCATCCTTCTCATCTCTCACTCCGCCTCCTCCTGCTCGTCTCCTCCTCTCACGCCACGTCACTCGTCGTACGCGCCCACTCCAATCGTCTCCGCCCCTAGCTTACCTATCTCTTCAGGGTTTGCTCGATGAAGCCAGCTCGGCGCGATCCATCGGCGGCGGTGGACTGAGCCGAGAGGAAGCTCTCGCGTGGGAGCTCTTTACACCGTACCAGAGGTTCCTGATTGTGGCGGTTATCGGCGTGGCGAAGAAGAGCGGTGTGATTGCTCAGCTCCAGAACTCGGTTGATCTAAGGGTTCGTAATCCTTCTTTTTATATCTCTCAGTTAAAATAGAGCGTTAATCTCGGATCATGAACTTTTTTTTTTTTTTTTTTTTTTTTTTTTTTTTTTTTTTTTACGTTATTTGTTTTTGAATTTGCCTTCATAAGTGTTTCCGTTACACAAACCTCGTGTTCATCTGTTTAGATCTCAATGTTTTTAACTCATGAGAGATCTCATTAATTAGATCTCAGTTAAACTCTTAGGAGAGAGACTCTTACCGTAACAAATGGTGTGGATTTGTTTCAGGACCAGCTTCTTTCAGGCATGCAACAGAAGCTTGATGCTTTGTGTAAACAGCTAAATCATACCAAGGATCAGTCTGGGAATGGATCCAAGGTGGTAGATCTTGATGATGATTTACAGTCAGCTTTCAGAGAGAAGTTTGGATCTGAGAATGTTAAAAAAATTGTAGAGTGTGGTTGCTGGCTATGTGATCAACATCATCACTCCTCACCTTCTCTTCAGGTGTGTGTGTGTATACTCTCTTGCGTTTCAATGGAAGTCACTGAGCTATCTATGTATGACTTCATTGTTTTTGCTGTTTAGGATAAAGCTCCCACAGGTATGGTGATTGACGCTGAGCCAGAGGAGAGGCGTATGTCTTACTTGTCAGATTGGTGTTCTAGTGACACTACTGCTGCAGAAATGCATGTATGTGACTTGCTGAATCAATCTTTGTGGTGGATCTTTTTTTTTTTTTTTTTTTTTTTTTTTGCAAATGAAGATCATTTGTTTGAAATGTTTATTGCAGTTTGATAATCTTTCACTCGACCAAGACATGCTTTCTCTCAGAAAGGAGTGTCAAGAGAAAGATGAAACGATAAAGGACCTAACTTCATTTCTTCAGTTAACCAACAAAGCTGGTTCAAAAGTAAGACTTTTTTTCTTTCTTTCCAAAAGGCCCTTTGTTTATTCTCCTTATGACATGGAGAAACATGTTTATGCTATCTCTATAACAGCGAGAAACAGAGCTTGAAGAGATTATTCGCAGGAAGAAGACAATTATCAAGAAGCTCAAGAGGGACGTACTAGTGTTAGAAGAAAAGGTGAGAAACTGACTTAAAAAGTTTCAATCTTTCATTCTAAAGTGTTCCTTGTAACAACTTCAGCATTAAAGATATTACCGTCCATTCATTGTCAAATGTGTAGGTTTCACAGCTCACTAGGCCACGGAGGTGGTCTTGTTCAGCTGCAATCCCGAGCACCCGTGAATTCCCAATGAGACTGGACAATCTTCTTTATGATATGGATGTTTCCACAGCTTCTTCAGCCTCTGATTCAGAAACTCCTGCAAACACACCTCGAAGAACTGTGTTGGAGGATGTTCCAGTTGATTCCATCAAGGAAAAGCCCTCAGCTTTGGGACAATCCCAAAAGTCAGCGCCAGATAAATCATTGGTCTCACTTGTGAAAGCTGTGGAGCCGCCTTCAGTAGTTAGTCCATCGCCTATTCAGAAGCCTGTTTCAGTTTCTTATTCTTCTCCAAGTGTGAGACGGGCTTCTTCTTCTAGTGGTGATTCAAAGAAACATAGAAGGCCAGTTCAGGTTGTCCCAAGAGCTTCCTTTGGTTCAAGTAAGAGATGGGTTTAGTAAATTTGGTAGTATCATTTGCCATTTCCGAGAGAGAAAAGAACATGTTATGTATGTAGCTAAATGTATGATATATTCCATAATTATTTATTTTCAGGATGATGACTTCATTATCAGTAACTCTCTCAAAACTGAGTTTTGAATTGGGCTCATTGAGTTTGAAAATAAATTCTTCAAGAGGTTATGAAAAACATCAGAGTTTCTGCTCAATCACTCCAAGAAAAAGAAACATGATGTCATCTACCTGATTTGAATTTGGGTGAGAACACTGAAAAAACAAACACATCACAACATGTCCAACGATTAGAGAGTCGATTTTTTTTTATGTTGAAATTACTTACTTGAAAATATATTTATATTGAAATAATGAAATTACTTACAAGTAACTACCTTGTATATTTTATTTACCAATTAGATAAAGTGAGAAACTCTACAGGGAAAAAAAAATCTTATATTTTATTCTATGCAATTAACTTACCATTTAAAACTTATGTTGCACTTGTATCATTATATAATTTAACAGGGTCCGTTTTTATTATACGTGGCCCACTAGGCCCACTTGATAAATGCGGGGCGGGTGCGAACATCCAACTTTAAATCTGGGGGGGAATCCGCTTCTCAGGGAAAAGGCGGGAAAATTAAGGACAATCCCAATTCATCAACGAAGCAATGGAGAAATTCTTGGTTCCGAGAGAGCCGTCGCCGCCAAAACCCACAACTGTAAAAAGGTAATTCGATCTGATCTACTTGGGCTTCTTCTTTCTTCATCCGTCATCTTCTTATGGTGATTGATTGATCGATCCTTAGAAGGCGGCGACCATGGAAGCGATCTCTAATCGAATTGAACGGACGATTGGAATCACACTACCGACACGAATTGTACACTCTCCTTGCTCATTCCTACTCCGAGGTCTACTCTCTCTCTCTCTCCATCTCTCATTTGAATTTACAGTTTTAAAAAAGGCTAATTCGATTTTGTGTTTTTGTGTGGTGGAGAAGATTGGGAAATTTCCACACCTTTATCACCTGAACGAGGGACCGTGTCATACCCATGTACGTACGATTTTGTATTTAAGCTTTTTTTTTTTTTTCCCTCTCAGTGTGTTTTTTGACCGAGAGCTAAATTTTTTGTAAATTTTCAGATTAGCGAGATCCTACACGGCATAGATTCCTCCTCAACGTTAGTCTCTCTCTTTTGTTTCTAATATTTTACAATTTTGATTTTTTTTTTTAACTGAGTGATTTTGTAAAATTGAATCACTTCCAGGGGAGGCGTTGCTGGGCTTGAGTTTGACAGCCAGGTTTACCTCTCTCCACCAATTAACTTTTGTGTCTTGTGTCAAGTCCTTGTGTTTGTATACTTCTTTGGTTTCTCTTGTTTCCGTTTGTAAAGGTAAAAGGTATTGTTTTTCAGGGAATATATATAGTCTCTGTTACAAGATCAGGATGCTTGACCGTCCATGATTTTGACTCTCTATATTGCCACAGTAAGCTTCCCCCAGGTGATTATGATTCTTCAAACACTGCTCTTCATTCGAAAATTTTGTCTTCATTCGAAAACGGTTTCCAATTTTTAGTTAAGCTATTATTTGTTTCCTTATATTATGCTTCTTATTCAAGTGTCTGTACCTTTGTACATCATCACATATTTTAAATCCTGAGCTAATTTTGCTGAGTCATTGTCATTAACAGGTTCTGTGGAAGATGAGAGTAAGCATGTTGTTCATTTGTCTTTCCCTCCGGGTAGGGAATTCAATGTGGCTAGATGGAATCCCACAAACCAGAATGAGGTATGGACTTCTAACAATTCCTTCTCACAAACATCATTCTAAAACATGTTTTAGTGAGCAATTATAATTCCTATTTAGGTAGCTTGCACATCGAGGAAACGTGATAAAGTCTCTATCTTCGACATCAGTTACATGTCTCCCAAACCAACTGAGGTATGCTTTGAAACATCTGATTTTGAGATTGCATGGATTTAGCTATACATTGTTACAACTCCTGAGACAACGTCATCACGAATTAGGCATACGTATCTCTGTTTTTTCTTTCTTAGGCATAGCAAAATTTCCTTTTCCAGTATGGTTTCAAGAAAATAGCGAATATAGGAAATAATGTCTGATGATTCCCATCACGATTATAAGATCCAGGAATTTTTTTTTATGGAAAGTACACATGGCCATGGTTCATCAAGTCTTAGTCTGTTCTACGTAGGCTACTTCTGTTAAATATTCATATCCTTCCACACATATTTGAGTTATGTTTCTAAATTTGATTCAGGAATTACAAACTAGACAGAAGCTCTCGATTATTGGCCGCAAAACTTCTAGTGGTTTATCTGATGTTGCAATTACTAGCAATGGAGATTCAAGGTTTGTACAATGGCTCATCTCTGGATGCAAAACTATTATAGCGTCTGTTTTAGCTTCTTTCTTCATCATTTTTTTCTTAACTTGTTGTTCATTATGCAGAATATTTTCTCCAGATACGCTTGGTACAGTTCATGTGTGGGATAGAAGAGCAGGCGTGTCTCCATGCATTGAACTTTCAACAAACAGATATGATTCGCTCAAGAGTATTCAGATACACGTTGATAATCAGGTAATCATAAAACCGCAGTAAGCTTTTGGTATCAGATTTAGTTAGGCCCCAAAGTTTTGTTTCGTCCTAGTGACTATGTTTCTTTCATTTGCCATGTAGACTATTTTTGGAGCTGGTAAAGAAGGAATCATTCATATTTGGGACCTTCGTGGAGGAACAAACTCTACTGCTTTTCAGAGCCGCAAAGATGTAAGTCTTCCACGGGATATAATTTATCTGTAACAAACTCTGCATGAATGATACCTTTATTCTCGTGGTTCTGCTAAAAATGTATTTTATCATCTCGTTCTGATATTGGTGTCACGTTCAGATGAGCCACTTGCCTTTAGCATCTTTACATCTTGCACCGATGCTACAGAAGATTGCATCTCTTAAGGTAAGTTCTTTGTTTTGCATCTCTCTCTTGTGCCATCATTCCAGCGACGTTTGAGGCTTCTTTGGTATTTTCTTGTAAGAATTTGAATCCGTTTGCAGGCACAGTCAGAAATCGTCCCCAAGGAAATCCATTCCATCAATGTAAACCCATCTGCTCCTCATCAACTGGCATTTCACCTTGACGATGGTTGGTACGTCACTCTCTCATCAACAACTCATTTCGCCTCGGTAAACAAAACGCTGTTTTCATTTTTATATCTTTTTTTTTCTGATGTGATTTATCCATTGCAGGTCCGGTGTTCTTGACATTTATAAATCTGAAGTTACTCATGTACATTGCCCTCCTCCAGCTTGGTTGTAAGTTAATAAACAAACTCAGGAACTTGCAGCTTAACTTGTAACAAGAAGCGATTAAACTGATTTGAATATTTGATTGGTAATATTGAATTTTTGTTTCACTAGGGATGGTTCCAACAGTTCAGCTGATTTGATCTTGCGGAAACCAACATGGCTGCCAACATCATCTGTAAGCTTTGCACTTTGTACTATCATTAACTGTCATAACTTCATATTTGATGACCTTATCTGGCTTTTGCTTACAAAGCTACATGTTTCCTATTGCAGATTTATGTGGCTGGGTCCATGAGCGAGAAAGGGATTCATTTTCTTGATTTTCATCCAAGCTCTAGGTCCCCTTGTCACGTTGACTACGAGTAAGGATTTCTTGGAAACTCCCCATATGTGTGATGTTGTATCTAAACTTAATGGGATACATTCCTGACATTGCTAATATCTTGTTGCAGTGAGGATTCGCAGAGAGACGAGAAGAGAGACAAGTGTAATCACAGTAACAAGTTTGTTTCACTGTCTGAATCTGTCACGGGTTGTGCTGCGCATCCTCTCAACAGCATGATCGTAGCTGGAACTCAGGTACTAATTAAAATTGCTTCAGTCTTACCATGATTTTGGATTAGTGTTGGGCTAAGAAAATGAACCAGTGAAGCAAATGGACTTGTTTTGTGAGTCGTAGAAAGGTCTAACTGGCATTGTGCATTATATCTGAAAGGTGTTAATAATGATAAGTGGATTTCTGAATAAAAAAATTGATGATTCTGCAGAAATCGTCGCTGCTATTGATCGCGCAGAGACATTGCTCATCAACATCAGAAACTGTAGAAGGTGAACTGTAGCATCTACTAGCTGGAGTAGGCTTCTAGGCGTTGTAAGTTTGTAACATTCACGAGATTATAAGTTCTGCTTAAATGGGTTCCAAAATGAGGATAGGATACTCATGGAAATGCTCTTAAATGCTAAAGTTCGTGTTGTGTATTAATAACAAGATTTATAAGCAACAGAAACAATAGGCTCAAAGCTGATCGATCGTAGAACAGAACCAACAAACACACATTTTATTTAACAATGATTTTATCATCATTATATTATGAACAGTTCCACACTTTTCTCTTATGTGTCTTGCCATGTTCTCGTTGACTTTACAACATTATTGGAAAAACAAATCTTAAGAAATGATCAATCCCACAGGGAAATCTATCTTTTTTTTTTTTTTGGTCTAACAAATCTATGCTAAAAAAAAAAAAAGAGGAGATGAAAATGAAAGGAAAACAAGGGGTATTTTCGTGAACTTAGTCTCTGCCCTTCACATGCGCTCTCTTTATTGGTCCTTTATAGAGAAAAGAGAGAACATTCTTTGGCTTTTTTTCTCTCTCTCTCACACAGACATCATCCTCATCACACCCTTTCCTCGCACGCTCACATTCACCACCTCTCTTCTATTCTTCTTTCATGGCTTCTTCTGAAACAAGAATGAAAAACGGAAGAGAAAAAGAAGAAGCCATAGCAAACGGAGTGAAGGTGAGGTCACTTCAAGCTGGTTTTATGCAGAAGTCAAGCCCATCCTCAACTTACAGTATCAGAATCCCTTCTTCTTGCTCAGCTTCTCGTCCTCTCCCCAACCTCTCTGCTCATGACTATCCTGTTTTCACTCCTGTAACTCTCTCTCTCTCTCATTATGTTTCTTCTTCGAGTTCCATGTGTTTTCTTCACATTTTCTTGTCTCTAACTTGATTTGATTCCAGACATTATGGGACTGGGTTTGTTGAATTTTTTTTTTAAAAAGTCATTCTTCTGTAAATTTCATCAAACCCGAGATTTATTGGTTTAATCCGGTTTAGGCTTGCTAATTAATTGCAATTCGGTATCCAATTTGTTCTGAACAGTCAGCTTATATATTTCTTTATTTATTGTACATGTCTTTATGCAATTTGGAGCTTCACATAACATTCATTTTCCAAAAAAATATCAAAATACATTACATGATTTTGGTTACTTCATATAACATTCATTTTCCAAAACAAATATCAAAATACATTATGTGATTTGGTTAATCAATTTAGTAATTTAAACCACTGTGAAGTAAAATAAACCTACTCTTGGTTTTCCACTTTACACATTTTCTGTACTAAACTTCTCTACTGTTCTTGAAACAGAGCTATGAGGATGAGCCTGCCTCTACATATTATCACAAGAATCTCACTCTATCTGAGCATTGGGATGAATCAGATGTTGGTTTAGTGGAAGGAGATGAAGATCAAGACTTGAGACACACTTATCACTCTGATTCCTACAAAACCTCAGCTTCAAGAAACACTTCAACCCCTCAGCAAGATTCTCATCACCACCATCAGTCTCATGTTTACACCATGTCAGACGCTCTCAGATCCCCACCTTTACATTTTTGTACATCCGCTAGAAGCAACTGTGGCTCGGTCTCATCTTGTAATGAGTACAAACAAAGAGGCTTCGACACCATGAGCTTGAATAACTCTAATCTTGTTGTTCCCTTGACTGATTCGCACTCCGTTGTTGTTTCTTCTCACCCAAGAAACCGTGGAGGCAGAGTGATGTCTTGGTTGTTCCCCAAGTCAAAGCGGAACCCTAATAGAACAGACATATCAGAAGAGGTGTTCAAGGACTCTGGTTCGGATATTGAGAAGTTGAAGAGAGAGTTAATGGAAGCAAACAGAAGCAGAGAAGCAGCGTTAACACAAGTCTCAGAGATGAGAACTTCATTGGGAGAGTTCAACGAAAAGCTGCAGTACTTGGAAAGTTACTGTGTCGGTTTAAAGAAAGCTCTGAGAGAAGCAGTGTCACGAGAAAAGAACTCAGAGATGATGCCAGTGAGTGAAGATGTGATGGTTGAAGGGTTCTTGCAGATTGTCTCAGAATCAAGATTATCCATAAAGCAGTTCTTGAAAACGTTAGTTACCGAGATAGACGAAGAAGACTCGAATCTGATTAGTAACATCAACGCTCTCCTACGACCACACAACTTATCATTCACCTCTAAGCACTCCAAGACCATTCAGTACCACTTAGAAGCCATCATAAGCCAATCAGTACACCAAGACTTCGAGAATTGCGTCTTCCAGAAGAACGGTAAACCGAAACTTCTTGATCAAGAACAAGAACGACAAGCGAACTTCTCGTCTTTTGCTTCCTTGAGGAACTTGAGCTGGAGCGAGGTGTTGAAGAAGGGTACAAAGTACTACAGCGAAGAGTTCAGCAGCTTCTGCGATGAGAAGATGAGTTTGATCATTACAACGTTGAAGTGGACAAGACCTTGGTCTGAAGAAATGCTTCAAGCGTTCTTTGTAGCTGCGAAATGTGTGTGGCTGCTTCATTTGCTTGCCTTCTCGTTCAAGCCAGCGTTAGGGATCTTGAGGGTTGAGGAGAACAGAGAGTTTGAGACGAGTTATATGGAAGATATGGGTGCGGATAGAGACAGGCAGAGATCGTTAGCGTCACGTGGACCAGCATGGGTTAAGGTTATGGTGATGCCTGGGTTTTATGTTCAAGATAGGGTTTTGAGATGTAAGGTTCTTTGCAGGTACAAGTCATTAGGGTGAATGATAGTCACTCTCTAGTCTAGTCAAGTAATTTTTGTAACTTTAATATCTGACAACTAGATTGTTAGTAAGGCCCATCATTTTCATTTGAATGAAAAAAGATTGATCGGAGGACTTTTTAAAATACATCCTATCGGCTGAATCAGTTAGTTTGATAGGAACACATTTAGTACTAAATAGTAGATTTTTCTTTGAAAATAGGATTGGGCGTTCGGGTACCCGTTGGCGTTCGGGTATCCGTTGGCGTTCGGGTATCCGTTGGCGTTCGGGTTTTCGGATTTACTCTTCTAGGTCCCATACTAAAATTTTATTAGTACGGATCGGGTTCGGATAATAACACTTTGAGTTTGGTTCAAAATTGTATTGCATCATAAAACTCATAAAGTAATAATATATCGTACGGATTCGGGTTATATCGGTTCGGTTAAAAAACAAAATTTTTGAAGTAAAACATAAAGAAAAACATCTAAATTAAATAAAAATTAATCTATCACATATAAAATTGATAAAATAACAATAAAATGTTAAATCAAGCATGAAAACAAACATTATTTGTAAAAAATATGTATTACCTTATAGAGAGTAGACTTTTTATTTCAATGAGCAAATTATAAAATACTTATTTATAACTAATTGTGTACTTAAAGCATTTATTAGAATTTTAATATTTATTATTATATATAATATTACCACAAATATTGAATTTAATAATTGGAATACTTATATATATTTCAAAATATTTATATTGACTATTAATTTTGGATTTTTCGGGTTACCCGTTCGGGTTCGGTTAATAACACTTCGGGTTTGGATATTTTTTGTACCACCCTACAAGACCCATTCGGATATTTTTACGTTTCGGGTCAGATAATGGGTCGGGTTTTTCGGTTCGGGTTCGGTTCGGATTTCGGATTCCGAATTCCGGATTTTATGCTCAGGCCTAAAAAAACCGCCACAGTACTTAACTGGGATTTTGAATGTCTTCCGACTAATAAGTAATCAAATCACTTATTACAAGATTATCAAATAAATAGTTTGGACCGAAACTCAAATTCAAACTATCACATAACTATGATTTTGTTTCAGACCAAGTTTGAATCCCGGAAATTTTTTTTTAGCATATTCCTGATCTTGTCTACTATTTGACCACACAACCATGAATGTAAGACTTCTATCTTTAGAGAAAACAATGTTAGCGGATCAAAGAAACAATAAAATGAACATTTTATATTTTCTTGATCAATTCGTATAACTAAAATATAAAACAGGGATTGCAAGAGTATAGTCTTCCTAACCTAGAAAATAGTTGCAAAACTATTGTCTAAACAACAAAAACAAAGAACTAAAGAAAAAATTAACAACATCTAAAATAGCATATTCTATAGAATTATCCCAAGAAAAATTAACATCTATAATTTCTTCTATGACATTTTGTGGTATTCACTTTTATAAGTGACTCTAACCAACAACTACTATCTACCGATCCAACAGGGCGGGATGGGTTAGGTTAAAAGATAACAATTGCTGATAATGTAGATGTGGAAATGTCCGATTGTGATATAATTGACATTGCATGAAGGCCATTTTCAATGTGTGTTTCTTCAAAGACATTCTAATCAGAGACAAAGTGTAACAAAAATGTTCTCCACCACAAATTTCATGTAATGCATATATAATGATTAACCCATTAGAATTTTTTTAGTAAGAAGATGGTCCCTGAAGTGAAAAATTATTTATAGTAATCTTTTCGTTATTATTAAAAACAAATATATAATACACATATAAAATTATAGGCTAAGATACATCACCATGTAAAGTAAGATTCAAGTTTAAGCTAATGCTTTGATTCAATGGTATTTTGTTTATTTCCTTTATTTGGAGCTCTGTTCTCATGGGTGATAATTGCTTTCTTAGTTAGTAACCACTTTGTCTTCATTTAGAAAATGATATAATTGTATATGCATGATTAATGTTTCAAATAAATAAACTTGATGTTTTCATTTCGTTCTTGTCTCAAAGGAGTTTAATACACATGACCCTACACTTGTACACAGTGATTAACCTCACGCTACCGTAGGTAATAGCCGTAGTTCCGATTGGTAATAGCCGTAACTTTAAAATTTTTGTTGTAGAAAAAAATCTGTAGACTTTTGCTACCGTAGGTAATAGCCGTAGTTCCGATTGGTAATAGCCGTAACTTTAAAATTTTTGTTGTAGAAAAAAATCTGTAGACTTTTTGTTGTGGCTTTAGATTTTAGTGCTGTAGAATTTTATGAAAAATACTAAAAAATTGTTTTGAATATTTGCCTCTGCAGAGTACTTGTACAGTTGTAGGTTATTTCAAGAGTTGTAGTTTTAAAAAAAAAAATTAAAGGTTGATTACTCTAAATTTGGTGCTGTATAAATAAATAGGGACGTGGACAACACCTACATCAGCTACTTATCACCCCTTATATTGTTATTTTTATGCGATTATTTTATGTGTTTTCTGTGTTTAGAGTCACACTAACGCTTCAGTTTAGGGTTAGTGTTAGGAGACTTCTGCATAAAGTTATTTTATACATTTCATTTTAGGAGCGATATATTTGAAGTTTAGTTAATATACTACTATAATATCTATTTCTTTTTAAATAAGAATTATGTTTAATATGCATTCCTGTTGCTTAAGAAGTAGCATTTTGAAAGAAAAAAAACGAATATCTTCCCTAAGACTTTGGCCTTCTCCATTAGAAATCATGTTCAAGATTCAGTATTCTAACTTCTTTTATATAATTTATATGTGAATGATTTATTTATGATTATATAAAAGTTATGTATATTATTTCCGTATGGATGACAAAAGATATTAATACTAATAAATCATGTACATTTTTTTGTCGGCCTATAACTCATGTATATATGAGTGTAAATCGAGAGGTGGCCGATTTTCATTTTTTTTGTCGGCATATCAATGAAAAGATAAAAATATGGATAAAGGTAATAATATTTTCTCCATAACAATAATTCGATTTCTTCAAGTATACGTGTTGGTGCGCGAGAGGTAGTTGTGTGAAGCCGAAGCAAAACTTTTGTTCGGCTAAGCCTATTATAAAACAAACTAAAAGGGTTATGACACTCGTCGACTTATTACAAATCAAAATATGCTTATATACGTAAACAATTTACTGAAATAACGTAACATTTGCTTACCTTGAAAATGAAGACAATGAAGACATCTTGAATAGAAAATATATTATGCTCTGATGGATGAATATATATTAATGTTATATAGTATTATATATACACACGTAAGGTTAACGGATTAGACATGTCTGTAATATGTACCTTGTAAATGAAGAAACTAATGGAAATGGTTAATATATTAAAAAAAAAAGAACAAGTGAAGATCACTTCTTCTTTTCGTCTTGATGTTTGTATTTTGTGTCTCTCTCAAAACCGTTTTCGTCCATGACCGATCAACTAACGTTTCTTCACTTGGTGAAATTACAAACATACATTTGTTGTTGGTGTATTTTATTTACCACAAACAATATTTGTATCAACTCAAAATGTATAAATAATTTGAAAAAGAGCCTGCGTTCGTTAAGTTTTAAAACAAAGCAACACACTATATATTATATAATAGTATAATATATATATATCAATGTTTAAAATAAGGAATAAATGTTGAAAAGGAGGAAGAAGAAAATTGGTGTAATGTTTTTTCTTCCCAGAATTGTAAGCAAACCATACAACCATCCCTTTCATCATCATCATCATCATTCTCCCTTCATCAAGTCTTCTCTATTTCCTCTCTCTATTATAAAAACAAACTTCACTTGTTCACGTCAATAAGCTGAGCCTTGAGAAAGACAAGAGAACAATTAACTCAACAAGAATGAGGAAACCAGAGGTAGCAAGTGCAGCCACTCATCAAGTAAAGAAGATGAAGAAGGGGTTATGGTCTCCAGAAGAAGACTCAAGGCTGATGCAATATATGATAAGCAGTGGGCAAGGGTGTTGGAGCGATGTAGCCAAAAACGCAGGTCTTCAACGATGTGGCAAGAGCTGCCGTCTTCGTTGGATCAACTATCTTCGTCCTGACCTCAAACGTGGTGCTTTCTCTCCTCAAGAAGAGGAACTCATTATTCGTTTTCATTCCATTCTCGGCAACAGGTTTATATTTTCACCGTCGTTTTGGTTTGTTGACAATTAAATAAATTAATAAGCTAACCATGGTGGATAAAATTCTTCAAGAATACTATTATTTTTCAGGTGAATCTTGTTTTTAGATTGTCTAACTTTTTTTTGGGAGGGGATAATGGGTAAATAGTAAAATCGCATAGAAAGCCAATTAATACAACGTGAAGTTCGATTATACATAAACATCGTGTATACTGCTCACCTGTGAATATGACTATATAAGATACATGATCTCTATAGATCGTAGAAATGTATAATCGAACTTCATGATGAAGGATAGAGTTTGGTTTGAAATTTTATTGGCACAATAACTGTTGTTCAAAGGGATGAATGATTGTTTGTGAAGAAAATTGACCCAATTGAAAGTTGACATAATAATAGTAACATTAGAAAATAGATGCAAAAACCAAACTAGGAATGAGTACATTACATGTAATTATGTCAGTATGTGAGTAGTCAAAGATGGTTAATCGTGGGTGCTAAGACTTAAGAATGCTTCTTATAAAAAAAACCTTGTTTTTTAATGAAAGGGACTTCTCTTTAGCACCTTTTCTTCTCTTCTTTAGGGTTTTACTTCAACTTTCATTTTCTATTTATACATTTATAAGGTTTTTTATTTTACTGTCACTTTCTCTAAAGATACATTTTAAAATTTATGTTTTACGTTGGACATGACATAAATTTTTGTATATTTTATACTGTATACTTCTGCTAAATTATTTTCGACCATTTTTATACATACAAAAACTTTATTTGATTTTATTGTGCATATATAAACTAATTGACTCCTGGACTTATAATGTTTATCTTTTATACTTATTAGTTAATTTTAAATAGAGATAAATTCCATTGTTGTCAAAACCTATGTCAACGACACTTTGTTTGAAGAAAAAGTAAAAGTTCTAAAACTATATATAGTTATTGTGTGATTTTTAGTAGTGGTAGTGCTTTGTTTTCACTTTTCATGTACTTAGATCAGTTTCTAATTCCCATGCAAACCATGCATGTATCAATTTTACATAGCATCGTACGTCCCATTAAACTACTGTCCTCTCTTTCTTCTTATTGGGTTTCATAGGTGGTCTCAGATTGCAGCACGATTGCCTGGTCGGACGGACAACGAGATCAAGAATTTTTGGAACTCAACAATAAAGAAAAGGCTAAAGAAGATGTCCGATACATCCAACCTCGTCAACAATTCATCCTCATCACCCGACACAAGTGATTTGTCTAATAATACCACCTCTTCTTTGGAGCTTAAGGATATTATAGGAAGCTTCATGTCCTTACAAGAACAAGGATTCATCAACCCCTCTTTCACCAACACACCAATAACCAACAACAATCCATTCCCAGCACCACACATGATCAGCCACCCTTGTAATGACGATTTTAACAAGTATGCAGATGGTTTCTATGGAGTAAACACAGGGTTACAAGGGGAAATCTATTTTCCACCTTTGGAGTGTCAAGAAGGTGACTGGTACAAGGCAGATATTAACAACCACTTAGAGGTCATGAACACTAATGGAGCTGAAAATGTACCGGAAAGTATGAGAATGGAAGAATATTGGGACCTTGACCAGTTGATGAGCACTGAGGTTCCTTCGTTTCACTTCAACTTCAAACAAAGCACATGATTTTTTGTTTACGTCACTTTTTTTCGGTTGCGGAATTATACTCGAGAGATTCGTAGCCACACGTAAATGCAAATACTGATATATATACATTGTCATAGATAGATATTGAAAAGTTAGAAAGTCTTTTGTATTTCGAATAACTGTCTCGTACAAGGGCTATATAGCTTGACGGGCCAAATGTAATGATATTGATTAGTCAATGTAAACCATATATCCCTTAATAAAATATGAAATAAAAACATAAATTTGTAAACATTGCCGAATATCTGAAGAATATTGTATCGAAATGTTAGTTGGCAGTTATTTTTTTCAGTGAAAAAAAAATGAAATATATAGATAACGTAAAATAAGTAAATAGTTTACAAAAAAAACATAAGAAAACAACACTTTTGAGCTGAAATTGTTAAACAGGATGCGAATTTGTAACATGGCACTAAATGTGATATAAAATCACGTTCGTTTGGGCTTGAAAAGTAAACCCATTCCTTTTTTTTTTTGAACCAGAGGATTATATTAAGCTTAACTGAAGATTACAAATAGAAAGCTTAGTGTCAGAGAATGAAACTCACTTGCTACATTAAAAAAAACTAAAACATTAAAAGGATAGGTTAAACGGTTTGAATCATAGGTAAAAAACCGGAAACTTCTTAAAAAGAGCTTCTAAGCTGAGAGATTTCATCCCACAACTGTGAGCAGAGACCATGGCGTTTTGCATTGCCAAATTTTCCGCAATTAGGGGCGACGCCACAAAAGAAGCTGTCGTTGAGTGAGATGTGGATGTTCCAAAGCATCATCAATGGTCCACGTTTTGGATACCAGGTGAGAATTACCTCTTACAAAGAGGGACTGTGGTGAAAAGATTCTTTCCCGAAAAGAGGAAGTGGATGACGATCTCTCGGCCCTGACGAGAGGAAGTTGTTTGAGTAAACTTAACAATAATGGTTAAAGTTACTGGGCTGGTAGGAGTAAGCTTTTGTCTTTTCGGATTGTGAAACAATGTAGCACTTGAGCTTGTGATTTTGTTGGCCTTCGGTGGTTGATTGATGAACGATGTTGATATTGGATTGATAATTACTCTTGTCGGGGTTGACCTCTGATGATGAACTTGACTATACATTTTTGGAATAAATCCAACGAATGCGACAGGAAGAGCGGGTTCTTCCCGGGAATAGCAGAGACAGCCACCAACGCAAGATGTTAACGGCATGGAGATGATGGTTGAGCTTCGTGAATCCCAATCTGGTCGAAAGCTAAGAGCACAAACACATGGTACCAGATCCGGTCGATAAGAACAGTGAAAGCGCATAGGTGAGAAATGGATACCATCCACACAGCCAATCACCACCAATATCTTAACAATCAAAGCCAGTCCTCGAGACTTCGGTTTGTTGCGTATTGGAGAGAGGCAAGCTTGGCGACGATTTTATTTTCCACCAAGACATTCACATCAACATACACATCTTGTAGAGGGAGAATCAAAGCCCTTAAGGATTGGGTTTGGCAAACGTTCATTCTGGGCATTCCTCGCCGGAACGGCTTGGTGATGAGGAGGAGCCTGCATAACTGTGACTTGCAGCTTTTTAAAGGGCTCCAGCGGCATCTTCTGAGAAGGACATATCGGTGGCTGAGGAGACTTCCCATTTAAATCTGAGATTTTCGAGTACTTGGAAGTTGTTCATTGTAGATCCGGTTTCCAACCGATGGAAGGCCCGCTTCTAGATCTCATGAGCTCATAACGATCGATTGAAGAGACTAGGGCCAGATGAGTTAGAATCAGCTTCAGTGGTTTCATATCCAGAGATTTGTCAAGTTTTGTGAACGCCATGCTCAGATCTGGAGATAGTGTTGCTCGAAGTAACCGTGAAGCACATGTGGGATAGGGGTGAAACATGGGGTCATGGAGGATGAGAGACGGTGGGGGTCAGGAGGGACTGGAAGGTCAGGAGGTCCACCGGAAAAGCTACGCCGATGTCTGGATCTGGAGGTTCAGAGGGCGGGAGAGGAGGAGAAGTTGAGCCAGCTACAGTTAACGCCATGGAGGGAGACAGAGACTTCACGCCGGTGTGTGACCCAAGCACCGACGCGGTGGAGGATACCTCGCCTTTCATGAGGAGGAAGTGGAGGGGCTGCACCGGTGAGAGATATTCATTGGCGGAGAAGCTTCGGAGGCGACTAATATTTTATATTCTCTCTTAACCCGACCCAGAAGTTGTGCTATTGTATAAGTAAACCCATTCCAATAGACACATTTGCTATGTAGGTCATTTATAGAAGAAAAACTAAAGTTCCATTTGAGATAGTCTTAGAACATTGGTTGTATATCGGTCCCTGTTCTAAAAATCGGCTGCCTGGGCGCTCCGCGTCACTTTTCCACCCGGATTTATGCCAAATCGGTTAAAAAAATCAGATATCCGATTTTCTCCGCCTAGACCGCCTAGCCGCTTAGACGGCCGCCTAACCGCCTAGGCGGCCGCCTAATCTTTTTTTTATTTATTATTTTTAATTATTTTTAATAATATTTTTATTTATTTATTTGATCTAAAATTTTATAAATATCATTTATATTCATAATTTTTATGAAAATTTCACTATATTAAGTTTATATATTCTATTTGTGTGTTTTATACAATTTTAAACATGAAAATGTATTAATGTTATACACAATTAAAGATTAACATGTTTTATAATATAGTAAACAGTCAAAAAATTCTGCCCCGCATAATTTCTGATTAATCCCTGATTTTCTCTTTATGCGCTAGGTCCAACCCGACCGCCCCACTAGCGCCTAGCGCGTTCCCGAACAGGGATATCGGTCTATCAATTTTAGATTGGGTTATTCGTTTTGACCCAAAACCTTATCATTGATATATACTACTTTTTCGGTTTTACAAAAATATAATTTTTAGTGTTTTTACACCTATTAAGACAATACATTAAATCACTATATTAATGTATCGTTTTTTGTAATTTTTAATTTTTAATAATTTTTAACCAATACATCTTCCATTTCCATTTCAATTTTATGCACACAGATTAATAATCATATGATCTTGTAAGTGTATGACTGATTTGTACTTGTTTCAGTGAGTTAGATTACGTATTTGCAGACAATATGATTGACCTCATCCTCTTTAATTCGACAGATAACAAATATAAATCACTTGTGAAAAGAGTAAAAAAGAACAGAATAATTTTAGTATTTTCCAAAAATGAAACCGTGGGTGGTCCCTACATTTTCCACGTGTCCCACGTCCCAGCCGATCAATTGCGTGTCATTTTGACCCACATTTCTCATATTAATTTACTTTTTTTTTAGAAAAAAAAACAAAAATAACACTAAATGAAGTTTTTGTTCCAAAACTAGCATTCAACGTCAAAAGTCACAAAAAGTCAAAAGTCACAAAAATAGCACTTAATGTTTTATCAAAAGTCACAAACTTAGGGTTTAGAGTTAAAGGATGGAGTTTAGGGTTTATGGTTTAGGGTTTACGGTTTAGGGTTTAAGGTTTAGGATTTAAGGTTTAGGGTTTAGGGTTTATAGTTTAGGGTTTAGAGTTTAGAGTTTAGGGTTTAGGGTTTAGAGTTG
>NC_027750.1:2905485-2913460 GCF_000695525.1 Brassica oleracea var. oleracea | reverse complement strand
TTTTTTTTTTTTTTTTTTTTTTTTTTCGAAAACAAATTTAAGAAAATGAGATACGATAACGTCCCAGATGGGCGCCACGAGACCAAATGTTTTTTTTTTTCTTCTTCTAAATTTATACACTTACTAAAAAATACAAAGAAAAAACAATTTTGAAAAACAAAAATTCCCCAAAAATTAGGGTTTCTTCTGCCCAATCGTATTCGTCTTACACAACTGTCGGGTGCTCCGGAATCACTTCTCTTCTCCAAGTTCTTCTCTGGCTCTGTTCAAATTCTGATTCCTTTTGTTTTGTCTCACGCTGAGCTCCATCGATTGCATAACTTTCAGGGTCTTAAGTCATCATCATAGGAACACGAAGACGATTGCAAAAAAACTTCCTCGTGAATATCCTCTGGGTATGCTGCTTTTGTCTTCTCTATTTTGTGTATTTTTTGAATTTTATCTCTGAATATGAAGATTCAGAAAATTAAACAGAGACACGTGCCGTCAAACGATTGCTTGAACATATTAATAATAAGAACTTATGTTAGTTTGAGTTTGTTGAAGTTTTCACCTTTTTGTTTGTGCAATGCTTAATAACACAAAAAGCTTACTCTTTTAAATTGATGAGATTTACTTTCTTTGATTCGGTGTTGAATTGGTTGTTAACTCTGTTTTGAAGAGATGCAATCGAAATCGGGAAGTGGGAATGAAGTGGAAGTCGATCACCATGCTGATCAGCAGCCAATGATGTATGCAGAGCCCTGGTGGAAGAAGAATAACTCTTTTGGCGTCGTTCCTCAAGAGATACCTTCCGTAATGCCTTCAAAGTCCTCGTCTTTAGAATCAAACGATGTTCACTCAGCGTCTGGAGACGATGGCGCTTGGAAGGATACACAAGCTGCAACTTCGTCCCCTTCAGGTTTGTCTTCTTCTTCTTGGTTTTTGTGAGTAGACATAGTCATTCTTCTAATGCAGTATCGTTTTGATGCCTGATCTCTTGGGATGCGTGTGGATTACAGTTACTTGTTAAGTGGTTACTAGGCGACATCATTTTTTCTGTATGTATAATAGATTAGCGTCTCTCATTAATTTCAGTAGATAACCATGGAGTGGAAGGGAATGATCCGGCGGCTTCTGTGGGTAACATGCATGATCACCAGCAACTTGTACAACCACCAGAGCTTGTTGGACACTACATTGTATGTGCTTTCCTCTTAGTCTTGTTTCAGCTCTTAATATGTATGATAAACTCAATCTACATTTTGTAGGCTTGTGTCCCAAATCCGTATCAGGATCCGTATTATGGGGGAATGGTGGGAGCATATGGACATCAGCAATTGGTATCTTTGTCTAAACCTCTCTCAATCTTTACAATGGTTCCATATGGTGGTGCAGTGTTTATTTGATGTATGCTCTTGCCATTAATCACCCTTTGTGGTGATCTTGTTTGCTGTCTGGGATGATTCTGGATTCAGTAGTTCTGTTTGTTAGAGTTAGTGATATAGTTTTAAACTCATCTTAATGATCCTTAAAAAAATCTTGATGAGTTGAGTGACTTCGATCATATGACTCTGTTTGTTGCATTTGTTTAAGCAGGGGTTTCGTCCATATCTTGGAATGCCTGGTGAAAGAACAGCACTACCGCTGGACATGACACAAGAGCCTGTTTATGTGAATGCGAAACAGTACCAGGGAATTCTAAGGCGAAGAAAAGCACGCGCCAAGGCCGAGCTAGAAAGGAAAGTTATCAACAAAAAGGTACCCATTAAAAGTGAAGGTCACTCTGTATGTAGAATCTATAATTGTCCCTCGGTTAACTTGTGGCGTCTTTATGTGACAGCCATATCTTCATGAGTCAAGACACAAGCATGCAATGAGAAGGGCAAGGGCTAGTGGAGGCCGGTTTGCCAAGAAAACTGAGGCTGAAGCAGCAGCTGAGAGAGAAAGAAAAAGAGAAAGGGGTTCAGCAACCAACTCGCCAGGCTCTGAACCAGTTGAGACAAACTCCAACGAGACCCTGAATTCTTCACGTGCAGCATAGTTAACCAAAGCTCAGAGATAGAGGGAGGGACACGCTTTGGCTTATATAATCCATTGCCCCCAAACTGGCAAATCATTCTTGGCTTTTAGGTGTTGTGTGTTGCTTAGTTGTTCTTGTCAGAGTCTCATATTACAATGTACAAAGAGAGACGAGTTATGTTAAGGTGTTAGATTCGGAGACGAGAGACAGGGGAATAGTCAGTAGGTCTTTGTTTATATTCTTTTTTTTTCATAAAATACGTTTGTTGAATCGTTGAGCCGACACTGTTATTACAGAACTGAAGTTTCTTGTCTTTTTTTTCTTTTCTTTTGTTCAAAACTGAAGCTTCTGGTCTTTCTTCTCTTTAGACATGATCAAGATATAACGAGATGTGAATCTACCGTGAGAAACACGCGCTAGTTGGAATCTATAGTGAGGGCCCCACCAAAACAAAAGCCCTTGAAAGAAAGAATCTTCCTTTCCACTGATTCTCTCCACTGCTCTCAATCTATCTACCGCCTCCCCTGAACTAAAGGAGACGACTTTAACAGAGAGAGAGAGAGAGAGAGAGGGAGGAGTCGCATCAATGGCAATGACCTCGTGTTTCTTCACTGTTCCAATCTCTGAATCCAATTTCACACGGCCCCACCTAGCTTTCTCTCCTAGACACTCTCCCTCCTCCTCCTTTACCGGCGTTATCTCCGCAAAGGCCATCTCTTTCCACCGCCGCGTCACTATTTCCCCTGTTTTCTCCGCCTCTATCGACAACGGCGGCTCTGACAACAGCAACAGCAACAACGGAGGGGATGGTGGTGGTGGAAGCGGCGATGGAGACGGTGACGGTGACGGTGAGGATAGGGATAGGAACAGGAGCGAGGCGATGATGCTATTGGCGGAGTCTGGAACCGAACTGGAGAGTCTTCCCAAGGATCTAGCGGCTGCTATTGAGTCTGGTCGGATTCCTGGTTCGGTTATCACGAGGTTCCTCGAGCTTCAGAGGTCGGCTGTGATGAGGTGGCTGATGCAGTTTGCTGGGTTTAGGGAGAGGTTGTTGGCTGATGATCTCTTCTTGGCTAAACTCGCCATGGAGTGTGGTGTTGGTGTCTTCACTAAGGTTTTTGCTTTCTTATCCATAACAAAGTTTCGAACTTTCAGTGGTTTCTTAGCGTTTGTTTTAATTTGGTAACCAATTAGAAATAAATTGTGAAAATCTGTGTGTTTGGCTAATATTTGTATTTTTGGATTTTTTTTTTTGTGTTTACAGACTGCGGCTGAGTATGAACGCCGTAGAGAGAACTTCTTCAATGAACTTGAAGTTGTCTTTGCCGATGTGGTAATCATTTTTCTCTTGCCTCTTTTTTTTAGTGGTGGCTTTTTTTCTTTAGTGTTCCTGTCAGATCACAGGAATGGTCTGAAAACTTTTTTTTTTTTTTTTTTTTGTAACAAGTCTGAAAACTTATTGTTAGGAATTTTTGTTAGATGGTAGGAGAGATGGATGAGAATAGTATTCTTTTAGATGACCCATTCAGGTAGAGGAAAGGTTGTGTAGTTTGTGGTTGTGACTTGTGTGATGGGGTCTCCCATTTTTCACCATTAGTTTTTTCCATGACATTGACAAAACAGTTTAGATTTGCTTTGTCTCTGAGGTCAGAACCAAATGTTGAACTGTACAATAGTCTCATTTGTTTTCAACTTTTAATATCTCTGGCTTCTTTTTGTTTTTTGTTTTTTTTTTTTTAAATTAACGGTCAACCTTTTCTGCTATGTCACTTTGTAAGTTAAACCTCTTTGAACTATATGGCAAGTAGAGATACTCGTAAGTTTTGTCACTTCTGTTTATTGCGATCTGCTGTTACTATATGTTTTTGGATCTTGATTTTTTTTTGTGTGTGTGGATAAGTGGACTCACTGTCATTTTTGCTTCTTTTTTCCTTTTTTTTTTGATCAGGTGATGGCTATCATTGCTGATTTCATGTTAGTTTATCTACCTGCTCCTACGGTGTCTCTTAGACCACCTCTCGCACTTACTGCTGGTGGTATATCCAAGTTTTTCCACAACTGCCCTGATAATGCCTTCCAGGTATCATTTAAAAAATATTGCTTAGCACATACAGGATAAAGTTTCGAAAAGCTTGCTCTCGTCTAATCATCCAACATGTTTGCTGCAGATTGCTATCTCCGGAACCTCTTACTCTCTCTTGCAAAGGCTAGGAGCTATAGCGGTGTGTAGTGTTCCTTTTTTTTGTCAATTTTTACTCCACTGTTGATCTCAGTTACACGTAATAATTTGTTTTATTTAAGGGCTGATAGTGTCTGGATAATTAATATATATATCGTTTGTGTGTGTGTTGTGCAGCGCAATGGGGCTAAGCTGTTTGCCGTTGGCACTACATCATCGCTGGTGAGTCAAAACATATATGTTGCACATCACAGAAACTGTTGCTTCACATTTTGTTTTGACTTGACGAATCTGTGTAAATTGGTTAGGTTGGCACTGCTGTTACAAATGCATTTATAAAAGCAAAAGGAGCCGTGGACAAGACTTCTGAAGGGGAAGTCGAGACTGTTCCAATAGTCTCCACAAGCGTTGCATATGGTGTCTATATGGCGGTTTCTGCCAACCTAAGGTACTGTCTGTGTTTTCTTTCTAACAAACACATACTGCAGTTTTAGCATTTTAGATTGGATAAGAGTGATGAGGTATGGTTTTGCAATTAAAACAGGTACCAAGTAGTAGCTGGTGTAGTAGAACAACGTTTCCTGGAGCCAATGCTACACCAACACAAACTTGCGCTCAGCGCTATGTGTTTCGCTGTTAGAACAGGCAACACATTCCTGGGCTCTCTATTGTAAGCACACCAAGCCTTGGTTCTTGCTCCCTCCCTGTACTAGCAAATTTTTTACTCCCTCACATGTTCTTTGTTTTATTGTTGTTGATTCCAGATGGGTGGATTATGCGCGTCTCATAGGGATACAGAAATCTCATTGATGAGTTAGAAGCAGAAGAAAGAACGTGATCTGCTTTCTGACTTAATGTTATACGAAACTACATGTGTCTTCACTCGCAATTGTTTCGACGATTCCATGCAAAACCTATGCTATTTTCACAAAGCATGTTAAAAAAAAACATTATGCATTTGGGGTTTGAAACGTCTTTGATTTATCTACAATCTCTAAGCCTCATGGTTGCAACATCTGCACCATCATATTCCACGTCGCAACATTCCACTTTTCTCTCCTAGAAACACAACAATCAAACTGTATTAATTGCCATAATTTGTAAAAATGCATATTCTCATAATATGAACGAACCTCTTTGGGAGTTTTGGGAGAGAAGACTCTGATCAAAGCGAGAGGATCAGCAGATATATTACCAGAGAAAGAACAAGAAGTCATGTTTCTAGGAAACTTCCTTGTGTAGGAAGTAACAACTCTTTCCTTCTCTTCTTCAACCGAATCGAAGAAGAACCAGTGAGGAGCTTCACATGGATCTCTAGAAACCGGTCTCGTGTTAAACATGTAAAACGGAGGCCGTCCTCGGAGCCAGGGACGGAATGTTTCAATAGGACGCTTCAAGTAGCTTCGTGGGAATATGTTCTCGTAGATATGAGCTGAGTATCCCCACGAGACCGAGAAGGTCCAGTTACTAGCTCTAACGTGGCAAATAGACTGTTGTAGCATCCGTGATTGGTCCACGTTGGCCGCTTTCATGATGTGAAGGACTGAACCAGGACGGTTCATGTTTGGGAAAAGTGGTGCAACGCTCTCGAAGTGGTGGAGGCTGAGAAGTGGAGCTGTTGGGTGGGACGAGAGTAAACCGGACAAGTCACCGAGTAGATCAATCTGTCACATTCTTTCGTCAGATACATTTTCTTGTGAAAACCATACAAAAAATATATGTTTTGGTGTTTTCATATATATTAAAAACATATTAATTTAGATTACAAATATAGCATTTTTTATAACTAACTGTTTTCCAAAATTTTAATTTATAAGAAAACTTATTTTTTGAAATTTACAATTTAACCATGAAAAATTCCTTATGATAGTCATTTTTAAGTTTTTGTCACAAAAATAGCAATCAAGGAAAAAATGACTAAAATAAATTTTATTAAAGGGTAAAAATATGTTTTTACCCTATGATTAATTAATCTAGACTTAGGGTTTAGAGTTAAAGGGTGGAGTTTTAGGGATATAGTTTCAAATTAAAAAAAAAATTAAAATTTCCAAAACAAAAATGAGCTATTTGGTCATTTTCTTTTCTGAAAGCTATTTTTGTGAAAAAAACTTAAAATGACTATCCGAGAGAATTGTCCATTTACCATTGTTTCTTAATGCATAAAACGTAAAAATTATCACGTTAAACAAAAAAAAACTAAAACTAACGGATGAATTATTTGTTACTACCTGATGAAATCCTTTCTCGTGTATAACATCGACGCCCATATCAGCTAAACAAAAGCTTTGTAATTGGTCACCTGCCCAAATAAAATGATACCTTTCAATACATTCATCTAGTTTTGCCACCAAAGCTTCCACCAGAGGATAACTTAGAGCATATCCTGCTCCTCCGTATGCCATGTCAAAAGAGAAGCGAACATTTGATTTTATCGTCTCCGAAAACGTTCCAATGTAATGTTTTTTGGTGTGGTCGTATTTCGATAACACATCCACTATGTTGTCTACGAATAAAAGACTATCGTCATCACCCATCACATACCTATTTTGGACAAGATTGAAGTTAGATGATAAGTTTTTTAGAGTTATAAGATCACAAGTTTTCTGATAAAGATTGAAAAAGAAAAGTTTTTAAAAAAAAAATGGGATGTAAAAACAAATGTTCAAATTTATTTGACTAATATTTGTTCGAATATGTTTATATAATAATTTAACTAAATTTGTAACATTACTCTTAATTCAGTAAAAAACATTTATTTGTGTAACAGAAAATTATTGTTTAATCAACCTGATATTGAATATAAAAATTTGTGATTGTATAAAATTCAGAGTTGAATATCCTAAAATAGAAATATATCTCAATTTGGTAAGAAGATTTAAGTAGTGAGTATAATATATTAAATTAAATGACGTACCATCTCACACCATCGTTTTGTTTGAGCTTGTAAGTGTCTAGAATAGATCTATAGATACGAACGTGAACTGGGTTTGCGAGCTTCGGGTAGATTCTCAGTTTCTTGAGGTCTTCGTTGACTTTAAACGGCGGTAAGGTCGGAGACCAAGGCTGGAACTCCTTCGACGGCTCCACGTCCAAAAAGAGATTTCCTCGTGTGACGTTTGGTCTCCACCATGATTCTGTGTAAGTTCTGCGATTCTTCCACGTACGTGAGCTCCCTACCAACACAAACATCAAGTGGCTCAAGTTCGTAGTTGTCCCCTTAGGCTGTAAGAGCCCCTCTTGACATTTTATGGTGGATATGTTACTGTCGAATGAATTGATGTAGGTTTGGTCATAAAAGACGAGAATGAAGAAGATTGCGATCACGCATAAGATCACGAGATACTTGCAGAAGATGTTTGTGTGGTAACTTGGAGACGACATTGTATCGAGATTTCTAATAGCAAAAGTTGATGAAGGAGATTTTAAGGTTGAGACTTGAGAGTAGAGGTTTAGGGTGGTTGAACAAAGAAATTAGTGAATAGGCTAATAAGAGAAAGTTTTGGTGTCTTTAGTTTGAAGTCATAATAGAAATAGTATTTATCCCCTATATATTATTTGTGAAACATTACAACTTCTTTTTGTACCCACGTGTCATCACTAGGATGATTCTTAGAATTATTAGAGAAATAGGTTGGTCCATCTAATTATATAATAAGCTTTTTATTAAACTAACCATAAATTCATTATTAATGTCATTTATTATTTCCTTAAATAAAGATTACGGAATTGCCTAATGTGGGTAAAGTATATATGACAATTAATGATTTTGAATAATAAAGATCTGATAAAAAAAA
>NC_027750.1:2860499-2905192 GCF_000695525.1 Brassica oleracea var. oleracea | reverse complement strand
ATGAAAATTTTGTTATCAGTAATTTAAAGTTTTTGCTATTAAAAATACATATGATAAAAAAAACATATAAGTAGAAAACATCATTTTAAAAAAAATAAAAAAATAAAATAGACATTAATATTAAAAATATACTATGTATGTTAATATCATTTAAATTTAATTACATATCCTATCAAATTTTTTTAAAAAAAATGTTTGGATTAATAAAATTGATTTATACGGTCGCACCAATTTAATTATATATGTAATAGTTACTGACTTTTAATTATTCAATATATATTTATTATTTCATAATATGTAAGAACATATAATACATAAAATAATTTATATATATAATGTTTATTCCGCGCAAGGCGCGGGTCTTAATCTAGTATACATACTATTCTGTAACACGATATATCATCATAATACTCAATCCAGACGACTAATTTAAAAGTCTGAATATTTCGACCACTTAATGCATTTACAATGTCCAAGAATAAATCAAATATTACTACTTTCATTTTTCTTGCCAAAATGAAAATGATGTTTGTGCAGATTGTAGGTTTTATGGGAAATGATGATTAACATATAGTATTACTCTATACTCATGACTTAACCCTCTTCCTCACTTGTTTCAGATCCTCTCGATCATCACTTTATAGTACAACATAATGCTTTAAATGAAACATTGACATTTGTGGTCTTGAGAAAAATGGAGTTTTGGGGATGCCTCTAAGTGATTATTGGTTCCATTTCCTTCTTTGAATTTGTGTTTGCAGCTGTAGTCTCAAAACTGTTTCTGCTCTCTGACAATTTAATGACAGGTACACACACACACACACTCTTTGTTGTTCAATATCAGGTGTTTGTTTGTTTATCATTCTTGTTATATTCATGTAGGGATTGTAATATCAGGTGGACTTGTAATGGTTTTATTTAAATAGAAGTTGGTTTCACATTATAAGGAGTCTTCCTTCTCTAGTCCAAAAAAAAAAAGTTATATAGTATCCAATTGATTGGATTCTATATACTGCTTCTTGGTCTCACTGACTCTACCAACATTGCTGGTTGATGTCTTCTTTCATTGGCTAAGCATGCTGTTTCGGTACACATGATATAACAAGGTAGCGTTTTGAGTTCCACTTTTGGCTTCCCTTCATATTTTAAATCTGATTTTGAGGATAATTTCTTACTTCATTTGGAGACGAAACAAGAAAAGTCATAAAATATTTTTGAAATTATCGTAAAATGGAAATATAAAAACTGAAAAAGTTATGTATGGTCATGTGCATAAAGGTTGAACTTTCGAAGGACTCTTTTGTCTCATATTTTATGGCTTTATCTCTCTATGATTAATCCATGAAGTCGTATGCTAGTGCATATGTCCTTCCTGGATCCATGTGAGGGTGTAGGTCTAACTTAGATACTTTTATAACATATACAATTATACATTATGTAGTACTTTTACTTTGTGGTTCAGTGTGATATGATGATGATTCTAATGCCATACTTAGAAAAGCAGCTTAACTGTTGGGAACTAATCTCTCGTATTGCTAGCAAATGCTTTTACTGTCATTACCATTTACCATGTTAGAACCTATAACATAGACTCAGAAAAAACAAAGCACCACCACAACAATCGTGGAGACAGAAAGAGGTGCATTATTTTCTTGTTCCGTTAATCACGACCGTCAATAATATCACATCACACAGTTATCAACAAAAGAAATCTTACGGAGCAGCTGTAATATACACTGCCTGTGACTGAAAAGGCTGTCTAAAAAGTTGGCAATGATTTAACAGTACCTGTAGATTTTCTCATAATTTTTTTTAAAATCATTCCTTTTTCTTAATTATCCCCTTTATTCCCTTTACAACAATATATATTTTCATCGTTGAGAAAAGGCGCAACACAATTTTCTTTATGAAGCCCTCGTAATTACTAAATTCAACTAATGAAAATAAGGAATGCAAGTACCGAATAAAGATCTTTGCAATCTTAAATTCCTTATTTGCATTTAACTAGAATAAAAATGTTGACAAAACATGAATATAATATGCTGAGGTGTATAATGTGGATTTATTTCCTGACAGCAAATTATTTGTTTTTTTTTTAATTTTATTTTCCATCTAGAAGACTTAAAATAAATCCGACCTAATTAGTCTATAGATTGTCAAACCTATACTAATGACACAAATCTCAACATAAGAATTAAGAAGACAATCCATCTTTTACTAAACTAAAAACACAGTCTGTGTAACAAAACACTACTACAAAATCAAATTTGAATTGAAGGAAATTACGGTTTCCTAGAAAGTTTGAATAATATTAAAAGAAGAAACATTTCCCCAAGTGGTCTTTCCAGTGAGGAGAGACCACCAACTGGAGCGATAAAAGATAGAAGTGAGACTGAACTGTGTTTCAAAAAAAAAAAAAATCAAAACAAGAAGCGAGCGAAGAGTAGGGAAGATTCTCAATTTTGCTTCAAAAGCTCTGATCTTTCTCTTCTTCTCCTTAGAAACACTAAGAGCAGCATCCAAAGTTGATTACTTTACTTGGTCGGAGAAGCCATGGATTCCGGCGACCCGACAGCTTTGCTTTTAACGAAAATCAGAAGCTTGGAGCCAGACTACGCTCCGAAGATCATCGGATACCTTCTCTTACAGGATTTCTCCGAGAAAGACTTGATGCATCTCGCTCTTGGACCTGAATCAGTCCTTCACTCCATTATCTCGAAGGTGAAAACTCAGTTAGGACTTTTATCGAACAACTTATCTGCACCTTCTACTCCCCCGTCTCCTTACCCTATCTCTCGACCACCTATCAACGGAAGAGGAGTAGGAGGAGGAGGGCTCTCTCACTCTAATGGGTTCATGGGTTTCCGACGAAACTCCCCGTCGTCTCCTTCTTCCACCTCTCCATGGTCAATCAACGGAGACTCTGCTACTGATTTGCTGGATGATCAGCAGCTAAACGATTGCCTTTCGTTTCTCGACGATTCATGTGAGAAAACAGAGGATGTTGCTGATCCTATCGATAACGGAGAAACCCATCTCCACAGGAGGAGTTTCTCCGCTGATAACGTCGATGGTAATGACATTGCCACTGATTCTCCGAGGAAAGTTGAAGACTTTATGAGGCAAGAGGAGATGATGAGGTTGAAAATGGCTTATCAGCGGCAGAGGCTTGCTTCTTCTCAGATCTTGAATAGGGCTCAACAGTTCCCATGCGAGAAAAGAACAGACTTTCTTCTGCATCAACATGCTCATAGGTAATAATAGAACTATGTTTGAGATTTTTGGGTAATTTTTTGGTTTAGTTTATTTTAAAGTATTGAGCTTTGTGCTTTCTTTCTCCTTTGATGCAGAGATGGTGGACTGCGTATTGGTGATGAAAGGTTTTGGAGCAGCAGCCCAGGGAGGCTTGAGAGGATGGAGCTAATGGCAATGCATTTTAATGATCTGTCAAACTCTGTGGCAAGACAGATCTACTTGACGTTCCCGGCTGAAAGCACGTTTAAGGATGAGGACGTTGCAGCTTACTTCAGGTTAACCATCTCTGTTCAACTAGTGTTGGATGAAGATTATGCTTCTTGTAGGTTTATATGGAAGAATCAGATTAAACAGTCATTATTGACTTGTTATTTTTTGTGTGTGTATGAAGCCTTTTCGGAACAGTGCAAGATGTGCGGATCCCATACCAACAGAAGCGTATGTTTGGCTTTGTTTCATTTGCCCATCCTGAGACTGCCAAGGTTGTACTAGCTAGAGGGAATCCCCATTTCATTTGCGACTCACGTGTACTTGTCAAACCTTACAAAGAAAAAGGCAAAGCGTTGGACAAGTATGTTGCTTTTTTCCCCCTTTGTAGTCTTTCTTATTTGTGTTTCAATATGTCATTCATTGTAAATGAAGTGATAACAGGAAGCATCATCATCTGCTACAGCAGCAGATTGAGTTTGGGAACTACTCCCCATGTTCCAGTCCATCTGGGATTGATCCTAGAGAGCAGTCTGACTTCCAACTTGGTTAGTATCCTTTGTTTGTTGTTAATTTTTGCTTTTGTTGTTAACTAACTTGTTTCGTTTCTATGTGGTAGATTCGAAGATGTTCTATCAGAGACGGGAAATGATGAGAAGGAAAATGGAGCAAGCTGATCTGGAGAGAGCTATTGAGTTTGAAAGAAGACGCTTCATTAATCTTCCTGAGTTCAAGAATAGTGTAATGCCGAATCATCACCGCAGCTTCTCTGTGGGGTCTCCTGGTTGTTTTCCATCGGCCAGCAACCTAAGCCCTGATATTCAATCTGAACTCAATAGTGCCGCTGATGCTTTTGAAGGTTGGTGAAGTGTGAACACTCTTAGTTTTGAATGGAAGAAGCATTCAGTCTCTTTATTGTTGTTGCTTTGTGTTGTGGCAGTAGTTGATGACGCCACGGTGGTGCATTCTTACCCAGTAACCGACCCAAGGCATATTAACAACGATAAGGATTCAAACGGTGCAAAAGTAAGGAACAATGAGAGTGAACCTGACATTGGAAGCACTATAGAGCTTGTTCTTCCTAGTAACCTCTTTCCTTCTGCAACATGTACCGATGATTCTTCCGTTACTAATGCAAAAGATGGAGTCTCCGACTCCTCTGGTAACGGAAATGACCATGAACCACCAGCCACTACCAGTAGCTTGATGCAGTAGGCTATTTCACCTTATAAATGCCAAGGGTCAGTGCACTCTCTCTAATTAATTCTCCCAATTTTCTTTCAAGCTATATATGGATATATAACAAACCCTTTTAATTTGGTCTCAGGTTGATTTTTTTCTTATGGATAAGATGAGTCTACTGGAGTGTATGTAATAACAGTAAGCATCTTTGATCATCGATATTACAGAAGCCGGGAATGAGTTCATATACAGTGTTTATTGCTGATGCTCATAACTTTTTCTTGGTTTTGGATTTGTGCAGACAAATTAAAAAAGGCATACACAAGGAATTAGGATGATGTATTATGTATAGCCAAGTTATATATATGGAGAAGAGAAAGAATGTAGGAGTGATGATAACATGGTATGAAGATCGCAAACGCGTCTGGTGTACTACTAACAATCGGATGCGTTGGATATACTTAAAAGAAAGACAAATCTATATGATAACTTTCTTTTCTGCTATTATTTATCTTTGTTTTGGGTTACTCATATGGTTAATAAACCCACAAGTGTCTCTGATGTACCAAAGAAGAATAGAAGGTTCTGTGACTTTATATATTATGTGCATCTAATTACTTGGGGCTCTTTGCTTTGTACATACTTACATACTTACCTGGAATCATATCTTCCATGTTTAGTGGGTATTGTATAGTAGTTAAAAAGTGTTGAAGTCTCCTAAACGTGTTAAGAAAACTAACAGAAGACAAAATGTAGCTGATATGTAGGAAATGGAGATAGAATACATTTTTGAGAGATCTCTAATGCATATAAAATTTACGACTTTTGTACTCTTGGCACTGGACAAACGGAACCAACACTACAAGTTTGCAACTACTTAGACAAAATAAGATAGTTGCCTCATGTAATACCCCTGGCTATTGCTAGTTTTTCATACTCTTGCAGCTTTTTAATGCTCACTTGGCCGGTAAGTACAAGCATTTGTCCCACAATAGTCGACTTTCCAGATCCAAAGTGCCCCATGAAGAGCATGGTTAGGTGTCTTCTTGCGTCTATCATTCTCCCATCAGTCTCATTTTCGCCACAAAACATACCTAAGTATTGTAAACATTAAAAATTGGAGATACGTAAAGAGAATAAAGATTCGATTGAAGCCAAAGAGAGAACCTACATCAGCCTCTAGAGCTTAGGGTTCTTCTTGATTCTCACATCAGCCTCATTTTCCACTTTTTGTTTTATTTCTTGTTCAGTTTTCATTTTTTTTGAAACGAAATTGTTTATTTACAAACTAATCCTTAATTTTAATTTGTTTAATTTGTAAAATAAATTATGTGTCGATGTCACCTAATTAGTTTCGAATTTTATATTTTTTTTTATCTAATTAGATGCTAATAACGAAAAGCATGAAGATTTTAATTTCTAAGAATTTTATGTTTGATATGGAAGAATTTAAAATAAAATAAGCTCTTTTTCATTTTGAAATGCTTTGATAGTCACTTAAGAGATATATGTATTTAGTGTTTCTTTATCAAACTCTAATATTTTTGTTTATTTTTTATGTTATGTGTAATAATTATATCATATAATAATGTTTAACTTATAATAAATAGCATTTGTGTCAGATTACTATTAAAACAAAATAATCGGATTAAATTAGTAAATTTGAGAAAACATAAGAAAGTGCAAGTGGGATATGACTTGTAATGATTATCAAAATTCTCAAATTCCTTTGTTATTGGTACGTAGATTCAAACATTCTTAGTAAAATCTATTGTTATTGGTTAAATGATTGTTTAATGATTTACAAAATTTAGTGTTATTCAAAAAGTTTGGATTTTAATGATTCTAAGTTTCCAGATCCAGAGTGCCCCATGAAGAGCATGGTTAGGTGTCTTCTTGCGTCTAGCATTCTCCCATCAGCCTCATTTTCGCCACAAAACATACCTGAGAGTATGGTAAACATTAAAAATTGGAGATACGTAAAGAGAATAAACATTCGATTGAAGCCAAAGAGAGAACCTGCATCAGCCTCTTCTAGCTTAGGTTTTTTCTTGATTCTCACATCAGCCTCATTTTCCACTTTTTGGCTCTGAATGGTAACATCCGTCCCGCACCGCACCGCAGTTAACAGTAACAAAAATCTCTACATATACCATATATCTATACATTTTTATAACTGTCAAAACCGCACCGCAGTCAAACCACTTGTCCCGTACCGCTCAATCCGCTGTTACCATTCGGAGCCTTTGTTTTATTTCTTGTTCTATTGGTACTTCATTTCTTTAAATTTTAAAGATTGAGCACTACTTGTTCAGTTTTCATTTTTTTTGAAACGAAATTGTTTATTTACAAACTAATCCTTAATTTTAATTTATTATTATTTTGTAAAATAAATTATGTGTCGATGTCACCTAATTAGTTTCAAATTTTATATTATTATTTTTTATCTAATTAGATGCTAATAACGAAAAGCATGAAAAATTTAATTTCTAAGAATTTTATGTTTGATTTGGAAGAATTTAAAATAAAATAAGCTCTTTTTCATTTTGAAATGCTTTCTTTGATAGTCACTTAAGAGATATATGTATTTAGTGTTTCTTTATCAAAATCTATTTTTTTTGTTTATTTTTTATGTTATGTGTAATAATTATATCATATAATAATGTTTAACTTATAATAAATAGCATTTGTGTCAGATTACTATTAAAACAAAATAATCGGATTAAATTAGTAAATTTGAAAAAACATAAGAAAGTGTAAGTGGGATATGACTTGTAATGATTGTCAAAATTCTCAAATTATTTTGTTATTGGTATGTAGATTCAAACATTCTTAGTAAAATCTAGTGTTATTGGTTAAATGATTGTTTAATGATTTACAAAATTTAGTGTTATTCAAAAAGTTTGGATTTTAATGATTCTAAGTTTCTATCAAATCTAATATTATTGGGAATTGAATTCGGACACCTGAAAATATTTTGGCACGGATCGGGTTCGGTTTCGGTTCTTTAGTACTAAAATTTTGAATTCGTTCGGATATATAACCAGTTTCGGTTCAGGTTTGGTACTACTTGTACGAATCGGATTTGGTTCGGTTGGGTATATACTTTTTACCCAGCCCTAAAGAAGGTATAAGTTTTTCCTAATATTCACTACTTCTAGAATCTATAAGAAATCTCCCTCTCAAGATACCTAATGTGTAATGGCTTCGTTTAATTTGATCAATGAATTGAAGCCATTCAAATCTCCCTCTCAAGATACCTAATGTGTAATGGCTTCTGTTTTTACTGACTCTAGTGATCGGTTCTTTGGCTTCAAGAGATTATCTTTCAGCTTCAAGGAGAGACCATTCGTTACCCAAGAGCATACAATGTTTAAGGTGATGTACCTCTCTATCTGCCTCTCTCTTACTTCAAACTGGACAGACCAGTCCTCTGGGATTGATCCTGCCAACTATTTCTGTTTTTGTATCTTGTCACCATCCAAAAGCAGAATATCCAAGCTATTTAAACACACACAAAATCCTGAGACTGTGAAGGTTGTACTAGCTAAAAGGCAAAGCCTTGGACAAGAAAGGTGCTTTTTTTTCCCCTTTGTAGTCTTTCTTCTCTGTGTTCAATGTGTCATTCACTGTAAATGAAATGATCATAGGAAGCATCATCATCTGCTACAACAGCAGATCGAGTTTGGGAACTACTCCCCATGTTCCAGTCCATCTGGGATTGATCCTAGAGAACTGTCTGATTTCCAATTTGGTTAGTCCCTGTTTCGTTTTTTTTTCATAGGTGTTACGTTCTGCATTTGTTGTTAACTAACTTTTTTTCGTTCCCATGTGGTAGATTCGAAGATGTTCTATGAGAGGCGGGAGATGATGAGAAGGAAAATGGAGAGAGCTATTGAGTTTGAAAGAAGACGCGTCATTAATTTGCAGCTTCCTGAGTTCAAGAATAGTGTAGTGCGGCCGAATCATCAACGTAGCTTTTCTGTGGGGTCTCCTGGTTGTTTTTCATCTGCCAGCAACCAGAGCTCCGGTATTCAATCTGAACTCAATAGTGCCGCTGATGCTTTTGAAGGTTGGTGAAGTGAACACTCTTAGTTTCGAATTTAAGAAGCTTTCAATCTCTTTATTGTTGTTGTCTTTGTGTTGTGGCAGTAGTTGATGATGCCACGGTGGTTCATCCTTACTCAGTAACCGACTCAAGGAGTGTTAACAAAAATAATTATTCAAACAGTGCAATAGAAGGAACCAACGAGAGTGAAACGCTTGAACCGGACACTGGAAGAACTATAGAGCTTGTTCTTCCTAGTAACCTCTTCCCTTCTGCAACATGTACCGATGATTCTGCTGAAACTAATGCAGAAGCTGGAGTCTCCGCCTCCTCTAGTAATGGAAATGACCATGAACCACCAGCTACTACCAGTAGCCTGATGCAGTAGGCGATTTCACCTCATAAAGCCAAGGGTCAGTGTACTCTCTCTAATTGATTCTCCTAATTTTCTTTCAAGCTATATATGGATATATAACAAACCCTTTTAATTTGGTCTCAGGTTGATTTTTTTTCTTATGGTTAGGATGAGGCTACTGGAGTGTATGTAATAACGGTAAGCATCTTTGATCATCGATATTACAGAAGTCGGGAATGAGTTCATACACAGTGTTTATTGTTGATGCTCATAACTTTTTCTTGGTTTTGGATTTGTGCAAACAAAGTAAAAAAAGGCATGCACCAAGGAAGTAGGATGATGTATTATGTATAGTATAGCCAAGTTATACATATATGGAGAAGAGAAAGAATGTAGGAGTGATGATAACATGGTATGAAGATCGCAAGTTCGTCTGGTGTACTACTAACAATCGGATGCGTTGGATATACTTCAAAGAAAGACAAATCTATATGCTAACTTTCTTTTGTGCTATTATTTCTCTTTGCTTTAATTTGGGTTACTCATATGGTTAATAAACCCCACAAGTGTCTCTGATGTACCAAAGAAGAATAAAAGGTTCTGTGACTTTATATATTAAGCCGTCTGTGCATCTAATTACTTGGGACTCTTTGTTTTGTACATACTTACATACTTATTTGGAATCATATCTTCCATGTTTATTGGGTATTGTATAGTAGTTAAAAAGTATTGAAGGCTCCTAAACGTGTTAAGAAAACAGCAGAAGACAAAATGTAGCTGATATGTAGGAAATGAAGATAGAATACATTTTAGAGAGATCTCTAATGTATATAAAACTTTTTTTTTGAACACATATAAAACTTAAAATTACGACTTTTGTACTCTTGGACACTGGACGAACGGAACCAACACTACAAGTTTGCAACTACTTTGACAAAATAAGATAGTTGCCTCCTGTAACACCCCTGGCAATCTCCACGGGAACCTTAGTTGACTTGACTCCACGAGCGATGAACTTGTCAACACTTCTTTTGTAGGTGGTGTGTTTTATTATGATTTAATAACTGAGTTAGACATGTGGCATTAAAACTTTTGTTGTACTTTTGTTAGAAGAAGTTGATGGTAAATCAAAGTCACATTTAAAAGTTATACCTACACTTTTTCACCCTGACCACTTATAATTTCTTTTTGTTGTTTGTTTGTTTGAAGACCACCTTGCTTACATATAATCAAGGGCGGATCCAAATCATTTGTTTAACCGGTGGTTTTTAGTGGATGCATGTGCTTTTATAAGTGTCATATAGTCTTCATAGTATATCTACCCCTATCTACGTCATAAATAAATAACAATAAACAAGAGAGAAGAAACCGGTATTGAAGTGAAAGAGAGAATATCATGACCGAGGAGGAGGAGCCGCTCAGCCCTATGGCGCGACTATTCCAATCGCCAGAAGTAGACTACTGCATCGTCACCATCATGGGCTTCAAAACCAAGATTTGTCTCCAAGCATCCTCGTTTCTGCACCAAACTGGTACCATCACATATACAGTATTACAGTTAGTGTAAGATATGATGGCTATGTCGGGGACATCACCAAACCTTGTTTTTTACTTTTTTCGAATAATATTTCTGATATTTATATAACTGGATCTCCTAGTGAGTGCAGGTCCCAACACTATGCCCAAACAAATTTTTAATAACATGTTTTTAATTTTTAATTATATATATATTTATAATGTGAGTTATATTAAACCTTTATAAATTAATTCAATTCTATCAATTATTAGTGAAGATGACTTTTATAAAATTAATTTTATGAAAATATTAGTTAGTGCCAATGTTAGTAAATTTCCTAAAATTATTTATTAATGCAAAATTTCACATTAAATTGTTATTATCTAACGATTTAGTTATTCAAAATATATATTAACAAAATTTATAAAAACAATGCTAAATTTTCTTATAAATATTATTATTTGTTATTATAAAAATCATAAATATAATTTACATATAAATACTAATAAAATGCTTAAATATGAAAACTTGAGTAAATGTATACTTCGTCAAATTCTATATCCTAAGACCTCGATCAGATCGCTTGGCTGGGTTGCACTTTGTACCTGCCATGCTCCTAGTTTAAAGAAAAAAACATCAAAATTATATATATATGTAAAAGGTTTTAAAAAATTTCCTCCTAAATTGTTCTTGGGATTTGGTCTAATTATTTTGTCTTTAACTTAATAGACTGAGAATGGTGCAAAATGGATAGAGGCTAAAATTAATGTACAAGACCACGTAGTTGTACCATACATAGATCCAGAAGAGATAGGGGAAGATGGACAAGGGTTTGTCGATGACTATATCTCACGTCTCACGATGATTCCTCTTGATAGATCAAGACCCTTGTGGGACATGCACATCCTTAACGTCAAAACCTCAGATGCTGAAGCAGTCGGTGTAATTAGATCTCACCATTCATTGGGAGATGGAATGTCCTTGATTTCCCTCATGCTTGCATGTACCCATAGGAATTTAGACCCCCAAAATACTGATATTCATTCCTTAAAACGGCGTGAAACGGTGCTGCATGGCCTTAGAAATCAATGCTGGTTCTTAAGGTTGAGATTCACCGTTTGTTCTATAGCGACATTGCTTTGGAACACACTTGTAGATATGTTGCTTCTGTTGGCGACTGTCTTGTTTTTGAAAGATACAAAGACGCCTTTAAAAGGTGGCGCAGATTGTGGGAGTAATCCAAAAAGATTTTATCACAGAGCAATCTCTTTGGATGACATAAAACTTATAAAGAACGCTATGAATATGGTACGTTATGTGTCACTTTGTTTTCATAACTATAATATGAGGGTTGCTCTTTAATATAGGTACAGTGGATCTTTAACTCATTTTTCGACTGTTGCTAGACTATCAACGATGTTCTAGTCGGAGTTACACAAGCTGCTCTTTCAAGTTATTTGAACCGACTATATGGTAAATATAAATTCAGTAAATATGATGTATTATTAAAAAATATGTTTGAAAAATGATGTCTTATTAAGACTTCTAACAGTTAACTTCCTAGCCTCAAAGTTAATCCTAATATAATAAAAGAATATACATACGTGTTGGATCTATATCTAATGTTTCACTCGTTTACATCTTGTTTCTTGATAAACAAGGCAACAAGAAAAAAGAAGAGGATGGAGCATTGACATCGTATCCGAACCATCTTCTAGACAGACTACGTTTCCGTGTAGGTTGTGTAGTAAATCTGAGGTCGGACATTGGATTACAGGTTAGATATTATGTATATATATATATATATATTATTGTATATATAGCTCATCAAGCTTGTATTGTTGTCACTGACAAGCAATATATGTATATAAAAAAGCCTTTGGCAGATATGATGGCCAAGGATTCAAAATGCAGATGGGGTAACTACGTGAGCTTTATCATCTTGCCTTTACACATCGGTTTACAAACCGATCCATTGGTCTATCTAAAACTATCCAAAGCCACCATGGCTCGAAAGAAGCATTCGTATCACGCTGCACTAGTGTATTTTATCATCAACATCGTTCTGAAGGTGTTTGGAACTAAGGTAAACAAAGTGATCAATGAACTTTGTTTGCAATTATCAGGACAAGAGTAACAATATAACGCAATCTTGTCATTATATTAGGCAGCAGCAACATTATTCAATCAACCCGTGAAGAATGCAACAACATGCCTTTCAAACGTCATTGGTCCCATGGATGAAATCAGTTTCCGTGGCAATCCTATAGCTTATATCGCTTTAAGCTCTTACGGACACTCACAAGTACGTAGTTTTTTTTTGGGGTTGTTGCATGATTTAATCAAATGATAGGCAACTTTTGCTCTTCCTAAACTTATGTATTTGTGTTTGATAGGCATTATTGGTACATTACATAAGTTATGCGGGGAAGATGATAATCTCGTTAGCAGTGGATCCTACAATCATACCGGATCCTCACAAGATATGTGATGATATGGAAGAGTCACTCGAGTCAATGAAAGCTGCTCTTTCGGAAAAAGGGTCACTCTAAGGCTCGTGAGGATAAATATGGTTGCTCTACAATATTACTAAGTTTTAAATGTTTTTTTGTAGTACCAAATAATTATCGAATTTATAGTCATATTTTTATTTTCCAACAGTCAAATAACAGTCACAATTTGAATGATGGTTTGATAATTTAAATCTACTCGTGGAATTGTATCACAAAAAAAAAAGATTTTACTATTTTGTAAATTACTAATTAAATTTTAGTATATACCCTAATTAAAATTATTCTGGAAATGCCATTTTGCATACAAAATACATATAAAATGTATATACCAAAAGAAGGTAGGAGAACAGAAAGAAGGTAGGAGAGATGATAATATGTTATGAAGATTGCTAGTTTCGTGTGGTGGTGATAGTATACTACTAACAATCGGATGCGTTAGACATACTTGAAAAAGACAAATCTACATGGTAACTTGCCTTTTTGCTATTAAGAGTCTTTGCTTGGGTTGTTCTATGTTTGTGTGGGTAATAAATCACAAGAGTCTCTGATGTACCAAAGAAGAATAGAAGGTTCTGTAACTTTATATATTTAAGTATTAAGCAGCCTCTTATTCGGTTCATCCATCTATGCATCTAAATAAAGGAGAATCTCATTCACGTTGGACTCTTTGTTTTGTACAATACTATATGTAGAATCATATCTTCCATGTTTAGTTGGTATAGGTACATACTAGTATTTGAAAAATACAAATAATAGTGTTGTAAATATAAATAATGTTCATAATCTATGATTTGCCAAAAAAATGGTCGAAGTCAATGAAACCGTATACAGTTTCAAAAACCAAACTAGGACAAAAAAATCATAACTGATTTAAAAGATATTACACTTGATCCGCAAAATAAAATAAGTGAATTATTCAACCAGTGCATGTGCTTTTAGATCATTCCAACGGGACAAATTATCTCTGCCCACTCACCATCGACGTTATAAATAACTGTAGAACAAGACAGAATAAACATACATCCGGAGATGAAAGAGAAGAATAAACATACATCCGGAGATGAAAGAGAGAATCACGGAGGAGGAGCCGCTCAGCCCGATGGCGCGTGTATTTCAATCGCCAGACGTGGACTACTGCGTCGTCACCATCATGGGCTTCAAAACCAAGATTTGTCCAGACGTCCTTATTGATGCCTTGAAGCATAATGTCTCCAAGCTTCCTCGTTTCTCCACTAAACTGGTACCACAACCACATTCACATATACGTGTATCAACATTACTACTTTAGAACTTGACCAAATATATAACTTACTTTTATTGAATTATTATATTTCAAATATTTTTATAATTGGATCTCCTAGTTTAAAGAAAGAAAATAACACATTAAAATTCAAATATCTGTTCACTCAAATCTTAGGGCATCATTATTGGTAGGACAATTTGTAAGTCCTTAAGTTTTATTTTCTCATTTAAAAAAAAAAAAAAAATCAGTTGCGGATCGCCACGCGTCAGTGGAGTCCGCAAACAGTGTAACACAAGCAGTAAAAACGTTTGTTAATTAAGGATATTTTGGCACAGATTTTGAGAAAAGATGGTGGGGCCCATGCGTAAGAACTCTCTCCCACCACCGATAATGTTGTCCTTAGTACATGGTTTCTAAATAGTTTACGATGGTCCTGTTTTTAAAAATATAAAATTTTCAATAAATTATACTTGGAATTTAGTTGTTTTTGGTCTTCATTTGTCGTAACTTTTCATAGACAGAGGATGGTTCAAAATGGATAGAGACTCAAGTCAATGTAGAAGACCATGTAGTTGTACCATACATAGACCCAGGAGAGATAGGTGAAGATGGACAAGGCTTTGTCGATGACTATATCTCACGTCTCACGATGATTCCTCTCGATAGATCAAGACCCTTGTGGGACATGAACATCCTTAACGTCAAAACATCAGATGCTGAAGCGGTCGGTGTAATTAGATCTCACCATTCATTGGGAGATGGAACGTCCTTGATTTCCCTCATGCTTGCATGTACCCATAAGACATCAGACCCAGAAGATACTTCTATTCCTTCCTTGAAACGGCGTGAAACGGTGCTTAGAAATCAAGGCTGGTTCTTAAGGTCGATGTTCATCATTGGTTCTACAGCGAGACTGCTTTGGAACACACTTTTAGATATGTTGCTTCTTTTGGCTACTATGTTTTTTTTGGAGGATTCAAAGACGCCTCTAAAAGTTGGTGAAGATGTCGGGAGGAATCCAAAAATATTTTATCACAGAGCTATCTCTTTGGATGACATAAAACTTATAAAAAACGCTATGAATATGGTACGTTACGTTACACTTTGTGTTGGGTTTCTCTTTTTCCTTTCTATTGATTTTTATTTTTTCTTTCGCCGGTTGCTAGACTATCAACGATGTTCTAGTCGGAGTAACGCAGGCCGCTCTTTCTCGTTACTTGAACCGACTATATGGTAAATTTAAATCAATATATTTTTTTTGCCAATGAAAAATTAAATTCAACACTCCCTCTGTTTTTTAATTTCGTTTTAGAATTTGACACAAAGATTAAGAAAATATTTAATTTTACATATTTCCAAAATAAAAACATCATTATCAATATACATAACCAAATTTTAACCAATAGAAAAATAGATTAGAATATAAAGCTAATAAATTTTATATTGAAATTATAAAACAATACTTATTTTGGAACAAAATTTTTTTTCTACAGCGGCATTTAAATTGAAACGAAGAGAGTATATTCTAATAGTTACCTTACCATAACTAATTTCCTTAGCCTTAAGTTCATTATAATACAATTAAATATTTTCTCCGTTTCATTTTAATTGTCATTTTATGTTTATGCACACAGATTAAAAAAATATTTAATTTTACATATTTTCAAAATAAGAACATCATAACTGATACACCTAACTGTATTTAAACCAATAAAAAAATATACTAGAGAATATTATCAATAGAATTTGCATTGAAATTATAAAACGACATTTATTTTAAAACGAAAATTCTACTCTACAATGATAACTAAACTGAAACGGGGGTACATATACGACGTTTTGGATCTATACCTAATGTTTCACACGTGTAAATCTTGTTTTTTGATAAACAAGGGAACAAGAAAGAAGAAGAGAACGGAACACTGACATCGTATCCGAACCATCTTCCAGATAGACCACGTTTCCGTGCAGCTTGTACAGTAAACATGAGGTCGAACATCGGATCCAAGGTTAGATATTATATATATATATATATATATATTGAATATATACACGTACTAAAACTTGTATTGCTGTCACTGACAAGCAATATGTTATGTATAAAAGCCTTTGGCAGATATGATGGCCAAGGATTCTAAATGCAGATGGGGAAACTACTTCGGCTTTATCATCTTGCCTTTTCACATGGGTTTACAAACCGATCCATTGGTCTATCTAAAACTATCCAAATCCATGATGGCTCGAAAGAAGCATTCTTATCACGCTTTACTAGTGTATTTTAGTATCAAAATCGCCATAAAAGTGTTTGGAACTAAGGTAAATAAGGTGATTAATGAACTTAATTAACTAGAGATTTGCTTGCTATTATCCGGACAATAATAACAATGTATCGCAATATTGTTATTATATTAGGCAGCAGCAACAATATTGAACCGACCCGTGAAGAATTTAACTACATGCGTTTCAAATATCATTGGTCCCATGGAGGAAATCAGTTTCCGTGGCCATCCTATCACTTATATCGCTTTAAGCTCTTACGGACACTCACAAGTACGTAGTTTTTTTTTGTTGGTTATTGCATAATTTAATAATCAAAGGATAGGCTGTTTTTTCTGAACTTGTTTTCTTCGTATTTGTGTTTGATAGCCGTTGTTGGTACATTACGTAAGTTATGCGGGGAAGATGATAATCTCGTTAGCGGTTGATCCTACAATCATACCGGATCCTCACAAGATATGTGATGATATGGAAGTGTCACTCAAGTCAATGAAAGCTGCTCTTTCTGAATCGTGAGTTGTGGGCATTTAAATTAAAGCGTGTATATCTCATTTATACGAATGAATCAGTATTTTAATCTAGTTTTATTATATTATTTAAATTAAAAAATATTGAATGGAATTTTTTTTTTATATAGAAATACATGTGTCGTAAAAGCATATAATAATTTTTTAAAAAAATCATTTGAGGCTTTCATCTCTTATCTCTATTTTTTCTTTAAATATTTTCAGATTTTATTACAAATATACATATACACATGTCTGCAGAGTAATGTCAAGGTCGGCCGGTCATAGTTATTGAACAACAAAAATTGTTACGAAATGTCTGAGATTACAAGCAATTCATACAACAGCCTGATCTTCTAATATGTGAAATATATTTGCAAATAACGTGAAAACTATTGTATTATACGTATAGATATTATATCAACGGCATTGAAAAGAAATACAAACTCTAAATATGCAGGTTTAAATTATGCGCAATTTTTGTTAGCAAAAAAGAAAAATTATGTGCAATTTTTTTTTAGGTTACAAAATCGTTTACAACTTACAGAATTAAAATTTTAAATTTATACATACAATGTCATCCATGATATATTATCCATATGACAGCATCAAAATACATTGTCCACATTCTGTTATTCAAAATACTTTATTCACAATACTGTATCCATAATATGTCGTTCATGATGTTTTTATGATATATAAAATAATAAAGTAAATCATAAAATATAAAAAATAGAATTATATCTCATTGTTCAAATTTATTTATTTTGTATTTTTCATAATGTAGAAAATGAGCACACAAAACTACGAGAGATTAACTATTACTTTTGGTCTTGAAAATAAAAAGAATTCGAATATTGGTTGGGTATACTATATAAGCACATGAGTAACATTAACACAATGCTTTTTCTTACAACTTGCATAATGTTTTAATCACAACAACATAATCTTAAAAAAATACATCTACAAAAAAAAAAGTATGCATGTTAGTAAATGTCAACTAAACATAGTTCATATCCGATTGCTTTTTCATTTGCTCTCGTCGTAAGGAAAAGTATTTTTGTCAGCTTTTACACGAAAACAGCCCAAAGTATTCTTTTTTTCTAAGGATGTCTTTTTTGATCAATTCTAGAATTGTCTTATGATGTAAATATATGTCTAAAAGTGTAATGCACTCTTTAGAAAACAGCCGAAGACGAATGTAACTGACATTGACATGTAGGAAATGAAGACAGAAATGAAGACAGAATACATTGTAGAGATCTCATATACAAAATAAACTTAAAATTATGACTTTTGTAGTCTTGGATACTGGACGAACGAACCAGCATACAAATTTGCAACTACTTTGACAAAACAAAATAGTCGTATCGAGTAGCACCCCCAACAATCAACCAATATAATTGATTTCAAACTTGATCCATAGGCGACCATTTGTCTCGAGTAACACCCCTGCAGTACCGGTCCGGACCTAAATGGCGCCTAAAGCATACTAAAAAAATGCTGCCCTTTAAATAAAATTATTTAATATTTAAATTTATAATTAAAATAAAAATATTATTGAAAACTAATTTGTTACCAAAGAACAAAAAAATATCAATACATTATTCATGAAACCAGAGAGAGTTTTATCTTTGTTTATATTTCAATTTTTCTTTTCAAAAATAATAGAACTTACAAAAAAAAAAGAGGAAAAAAAACCTAGAACCAAAGAAAATAAATTTTAAAAGGTGAAGTTTTCTTGTGTAACTCAAGGAAAATATAGATACACTTCAGGATGGTAGAGAAAAGGTATCAATGATAGAAAGGTAGTAATAGAACAAAAGGAAATAATTAGGTTTGGATTAACTTATTTGTTTTATATTACATAAAAGTAAGTTAAAGTTGTTAGTTGAGCACGTGTTTGGCTAAGATCGGATATTTAATATTTTTAATGATTATCATATTAAAAACGAAAAATAAAAAAAGAAGAAAAAGGTGAGGGTCGAAGTCTGGATTCCCTAGGTATTAATGCATGGGAACACACCACTAAACCAAAGCATCATACCTTATAGTTGGCGCCCCAAAATATATATAACCCCTGGCGCCTAAAGCCCTTGCTTTACGGGCTTTAGCCCAGGGCCGGCCCTGCACTCCTGGCAATCTCCACGGTAACCTTGTGGCTTCACGAGCGTGAATATAATCTTGTAAACACTTCTTTTGTAGGTGGTGTATTTAATAACCAAGGATGACATATGAGGCATAAAAAAAAATTGTTGTATTTTTGTTAAAAGAAATTGATGGTCAATCAAAGTCACATTGAATGTAAAATTGTTACGTTACTATGGTTAGAAAAATATTATACTTTTTCAACCCGATCACTTGTAATTCCTTTTTATTGTTTGTTTGTTTGAAGACCACTTACATATAATCAAGGGCGGATCCAAATTAATGATTTTTAACTGGTGCTTTTAGTGGATGTATATGCTTTTTAAAAGTGTCATGGTCTTCATAGTTCATACTATATATACCCCTATCTACGTCATAATTAAATAACAATAGAAGAAGATAGAAGAAACAGGCATCATCGAAGATGAAAGAGAGAATGACGGATGAGGAGGAGGAGCCGCTCAGCCCGATGGCCCGTGTATTCCAATCGCCAGACGTAGACTACTGCGCGGTCACCATCATGGGCTTCAAATCCAAGATTTGTCTAGACGTCCTTCTTGATGCCTTGAAGCATATTGTCTCCAAGCTTCCTCGTTTCTCCACCAAACTGGTACAAACACATATATAGACCTATAATAATGGCTATGTCGGGGACATCACCAAACCTAATTTTTACTTTTGTTGAATTATATTTCTGATATTTATATAACTGGATCTTCTAGTTTAAAGAACAAACATAACATCAAAATATAGATAGTGACTTCTTTGCACAGGACTTCTAGATTGTTTAAAATGATCCTGTTTTTATACATCAAAAAATTCCTCCTAATTTTTTTTTTTAAATCCTCCTAAAATTGTACTTGGGATTTGGTCTAATTAATTTGTCTTAACTTCATAGACTGAGAATGGTGCAAAGTGGATAGAGGCTAAAATCAATGTACAAGACCACGTAGTTGTACCATACATAGATCCAGAAGAGATAGGTGAAGATGGACAAGGCTTTGTCGATGACTATATCTCACGTCTCACGATGATTCCCCTTGATAGATCAAAACCCTTGTGGGACATGCACATCCTTAACGTCAAAACCTCAGATGCCGAAGCAGTCGGTGTAATTAGATCTCACCATTCATTGGGAGATGGAATGTCATTGATTTCCCTCATGCTTGCATGTACCCATAAGACATTAGACCCCCAAAATACTGCTATTCCTTCTTTGAAACGGCGTGAAACGGTGCCGCATGGCCTTAGAAAACAAGGCTGGTTCTTAAGGTTGAGATGCACCGTTCGTTCTATAGCGACACTGCTTTGGAACACACTTGTAGATATGTTGCTTCTTTTGGCGACTGTCTTGTTTTTGAAGGATACAAAGACGCCTCTAACAGGTGGTGAAGATGCCGGGAGGAATCGAAAGAGAATATATCACAGAGTTATCTCTTTGGACGACATAAAACTTATAAAGAACGCTATGAATATGGTACGTTACACAAAATGTTCATAACTATAATTAATTTGAGGGTTACTCTTTAATGTATTTAATTACTAGTGGATCTTCAACTCATCTTTCGACTGTTGCTAGACTATCAACGATGTTCTAGTCGGAGTTACACAAGCTGCTCTTTCTCGTTATTTGAGCCGGCTATATGGTAAACATAAATTCAATATATGATGTAAATATGTAATATTAAGAGTTAACTTCCTAGCCTTAAAGTTAATTCTAATATACTGAAAATAATAATACGTGCTGGATCTATATCTAATGTTTGACAACGTGTATCTCTTGTTAGTTAATGAACAAGGAAGGAATAATGAGGAAGAGGACGGAGCATTGACATCGTATCCGAACCATTTTCCAGATAGACTACGTTTCCGTGTAGCCTGTGCAGTAAATATCAGGTCCGGCATCGGATTCAAGGTTAGATATATTATTGTATATATACATCTCATGATCAAGCTTGTATTGTTGTCACTGACAAGCAAGATATGTTATATATAAAAAGCCTTTGACAGATATGATGGCCAAGGATTCAAAATGCAGATGGGGAAACTACTTCAGCTTTATCATCTTGCCTCTTTCCATCGGTTTACAAACCGATCCATTGGTCTATCTAAAACTATCCAAAGCCATGATGGCTCGAAAGAAGCATTCTTATCACGCTGCACTAGTGTATTTTATCATTAAAATGGTCCTAATGGTGTTTGGAATTAAGGTAAATAAAGTAATCAATGAACTTTGTTTGCATTTATCCGGACAATAGTAACAATATAACGCAATCTTGTCAAATATATTAGGCAGCAGCAACATTATTCAATGAACCCGTGAAGAATTTAACCGCATGCGTTTCAAACGTCGTTGGTCCCATGGATGAAATCAGTTTCCGTGGCCATCCTATCGCTTATATCGCTTTTAGCTCTTACGGACACTCACAAGTACGTAGTTTTTTTTTGGGTTGTTGCATGATTTAATCAAATGATAGGCAACTTTTGCTATTCCTAAACTTATGTATTTGTGTTTGATAGGCATTATTGGTACATTACATAAGTTATGCGGGGAAGATGATGATCTCGTTAGCGGTTGATCCTACAATCATACCGAATCTTCACAAGATATGTGATGATATGGAACAGTCATTGAAAGCGATGAAAGCTGCTCTGTGGGAAAGAGGGTTACTCTAAAGGCTTATGAGCATTTAAAGCGTGTATATCTCATTTTATATGATCGTACTAATATTTTAATCTTGTTTTATCATATTTCTAAAGTTTGTATTATAAATCAATTTAAACTTTTTATAAGAAAACAGCTGTTATAAAAGTATTTTATGGATTCTCATATTTTTCATTTAACATCTCGTCTTTTTTATAATTGTTATTTTCATTTGATTTATTATACAATATTCATTAAGATAGTTGCTGAAATCTACCGAGACATGTTTATAGCATTTTAGACCAAAAAATATACTCCGTCCGTTTTTTTATATACGACGCTTTAGGATCGTGCACATAGATTAAGAAACATTTAATTTTCTAAACAAAACATCATTAATTGTTTACCTAACCACAATTTAACCAATAATAAAATAGAAACTATAATATCATTGGTCATCTAGCATTAATTAGTAATACATTTTACATAAAAAATTGAAAACGTCAAATAATTTGGAACAATTTTTTTTCTTCTAGAACGTCAAATATAAAAAAACGGAGGGAGTATATGTTTATATAAATACATGTCTGCAGAAGTGCAGAGTAATACCAAGGGGACCGGTCATAGTTGTTAAACAATGAAAAAAGTGTTTAGAAAATGACAAAGATTTTAAAGTGTACATACAAATCATACATAAGCCATGTAGATTCTAATGTGTGAAATATAATTGTGATCTAACAATTAAATCATGTGAACTATTGTATTATATATGTTTGGATACTACACAAAATTGAATTAAAACTCTAATATGCAGATTAATAAAATTTTATGGTAAACTTTTGATATGTCTTTTTTTTTTTTTTTGAAATACCTGGAGAGAATGACTATATGTGGATTGCACGAATTACTCTGGACCATTCCATAAACTCATGATACCTTAGCTTAATTAAAAACAAACCTTTGATGTATTACAAAGTCGTTCACAACTTACATAATCAGACACCTGAAATCGTTGTCGCTTCCGTAACCAATTTTACTGGTATTTAATTTCCAATTCTAGGTGGTGGACAAAAAATCCTTGCCAATTGCAGGCAGAGTTATTGATAGTTCCCCAAATGAAATATTACTCTTTTCCAACGACACTGGTGGCAGTTTTTAGCAAACCAATGTATTAAATAGATGAACATGTAGATATGTTTGAATGTGCAAAGCAGCAGCGGCACCATTTTGGGTGACTTTTCGCAACCACGCTCCATATCACCATTTAATAAGATGATAAGACACATGCACATGATCATACTAAATTTTGTTTCTCATGGCACAAGTTGAGCTTTTGAGTCCAGTGACATACCAAACAGAATTGAATGAAACTATTTTATTGGATGATGTTTCTCGTCAATCAAAGTATTAACATTAAATCTATACTAACATTAAAAAATGTAATCGTATAGTTGTGAGAAAAAAAACAACATTTTTCTTCCCCACCAATTGTACCACTAAAAATTTACGTTCTCCTTAAATAACACTGAAGACATGAGCAAAGAAGCATACATCAATGAGGAAAGAGAGAATGAGAGAGGAGGAAGAGGAGCCCCTCAGCCCGATGGCTCGCGTATTCCAGTCGCGAGGCATAGACTACTGTGCCGTCACCATGATAGGGTTCAAAACCAAGATCAAACCTGGCGTCGTCCTTGATGCCTTGAATCATAATGTCTACAAGCATCCTCGTTTCTCCAGCAAACTGGTACACACTTATGCATATCTACATATCTTGGAACCAGCGGTCGACGTACAATATAGACACGTTTATTACGTAGCCAAGCATGGTTATTTTTGAGATTTTGAGGGGTTCAAGACTATTGTTTCACTTCAATAAGCCTGTTTCTGATAATTTGAGTATCATCTGGTTTATATATTGCTTTATCGGTTTAGATTTCTCGTAGCTTTTCTTGTTGTTCTGTTCTTTTAGACTGATATATGCACAGATCGTACCTAAATTCTATGTAGGATTTAAAAGTGTTTTGTCTACATTTGCCTTTAACTTCACAGTCTAGTGATGGTGCAAAATGGATCGAGACGGAAGTCAATGTAAAAGACCATGTAGTTGTACCATACATAGATCCAGAAGAGATAGGTGAAGATGGGGAAGGCTTCATAGATGACTATACTTCACGTCTAACGATGAATCCTCTGGATAGATCAAGACCATTATGGGACATTCACATCCTTAACGTCAAAACCTCAGATGGTGAAGCAGTCGGTGTTGTGAGAACTCACCACACGTTGGGAGATGGAACGTCCATGGTGTCCCTCTTGCTCGCATGTACACATAAAACACCAAACCCCAACAGAGTTTCAACTACTATTTCTTCGTTGAAACGGCGTGAAAGACATAAAAACAAAGGATGGTTGTTAAGGTCGATGTTCACCATTGGTTCTACAATGACGCTGATTTGGAATACAATTGTGGATATGTTGCTGCTTTTTGCTACTCTATTGTTTTTGAAGGATACAAAAACACATCTCAAAGGCGGCGCAGATGTCGGGAGTAATCCAAAGAGATTTTATCACAGAACTGTCTCTTTGGATGACATTAAACTTATAAAGAACACTATGAATATGGTACGTTACACTTTATGTAATTCATAACTATAATTTGAGGGTTTCTCTTTGATTTGATTTCAGTGGATATTTATTTCCTCTTTTGTGTGCTGCTAGACTATCAACGATGTTCTGGTCGGAATTACACAAGCCTCTCTTTCTAGCTATTTGAACCGACGATATGGTATAAACGTTAACTTCAATATATATTATATGTTTTATTAGGAGTTGTAACAATTTGCTTGCCGTATAATATCCTAAGCATAATTTTATTATGATACAATAAAGAGAATCTGCATGTTGGATCTACATCTAATGTATATCTTGCTTCTTGACAAACTAGACAATAAGAATGAGGAGGATGGAGTATTGATAGCATATCCGAACAATCTTCCAGATGGAATACGATTTCGTGCAGGCTGTACGGTTAATTTGAGGTCAGAAATAGGGTTCAAGGTTAGAGACAAACACCTCAAATTTAATCTAAACTCTTTATATGTCAACAAACAATATGTTTAATGTACACTTCATATATTTTGTTGTTGTTGTTGTTGTATAAAGCCTTTGGCAGATATGATGGTCGAAGATTCAAAATGCAGATGGGGCAATTACTTCAGCTATATTGTTTTGCCCTTCTCCATCGGTTTACAATCTGATCCGTTGGTTTATCTAAAGTTATCCAAATCCATGATGGATCGAAAGAAGCAATCTTATCATGCCCATCTAGCGTATATGATGATCAAAATCTGCCAAAAATCGTTAGGAGCTAAGGTAAAATAAAGTGATCTTTGATCATTAAAAGATTTGTTCGTAACCGTCATGAAAATGTAACACAGCTCTTTGTCACTCTAGGTAGCAGCAAAACTGTTCAATAGAACAGTGATCAACACAACAACAAGTCTCTCGAACGTTATTGGTCCCATGGAAGAAATCAGTTTCGATGGCAATCCAATCACTTACATTGCTACAAGCGGTTACGGACATTCACAAGTATGTAGCTTCTTTACTTCTTCGTTGCATAAACTAAATAAATTGTACGTATATAGCTTAAATTAATAAATCGTTATTTTTTCCGTCCCACACATGTGTTTCTGTGTGTTGATAGGCATTGTTGATGCATTTCATGAGCTATGCGGGGAAGATGACAATCTCGTTAGCTGTTGATCCTACAATCATTCCAGATCCTCACAAGATATGTGATGATATGGAACAGTCATTGAAAGAGATGAAAGCTGCTCTTTGGGAAAGAGGATTACTCTAAGGCTCGCCGTACTATTAGCATCCATTTTAAATAATCCGCAGGCGTGTGGAAGTTTAAGTGTTCTTTTTTTTTGTAATACCGATGATTATCGAAGTTATAGCCAAATAACAGTCTCTGTGTTCATACACTTTGAATGATCGTTTGATATAGTTCAAGATCAACTCGTAGAATTGAGTTTATAACAAACGATTTTACTACTTTTTTAATTACGAAAAAAATACTTTAATATATGCCCTATGTAAAAATCATTTCTGGATTAAATTTTTATACCAAAAAATCAAGAATCAAAAGTTTAATTAATCATGTATTTGAATTAAAGCCTGAAAATGAAATATTTTTGGGAAAAAAAAAAGAGCAACGTAGAGGTTTTATGCTAATGGGCCGAGACAAAGCCGAATAGGCCCCAACCGGCATGACCTAAGTTAACGTTTGCTTGTCCACTCACTGTGTTTTGTCTGAAACTCAATAAAAAAAATTCCTTTCTCCGTCTCCGACGATGACTACCGGCGACCAGAGCAAGAAGAGAAAGCAGCGTTATCTCCCTCAAAATGTATTCCTTCTGTATCTCATTCTCTTTCTTATGCTCCCACTTTACGTTATTCTACGAATCTGCAGCTAATTCTCCTTGATCGTTGTTGCAGAGACCAGCGAAGAAGAAGGGAGCTTACCCTTTGAAGCCAGGGGTACAAGGCTTCTTCATCTCCTGCGATGGCGGACGCGAATTCCAAGCTTCTCAGGAAGCTATTAACGTCATAGATTCCGTAAAGTTTATCTCTTTTTCCCCTTTAATTGATTTAATCTCCTACTAACTGTTCATGTTGTGCTTAGTGTCTCTGTTTCTTCCATAAATGTGATTTCTTTATTGAAGTGTTTCCTAATTGTAACGTGTTATAGTTTTTTGAGGAGCTAATGCTTGGAACTGGCTTGAAAGTAAACTCTTCTGGGTTGCTTGAGAACCCAGTAAACAAAAAGGTTACATTTTCCTATAGCGACGATGAAGAGGAAGATGAGGGTGATAATGGTGAGGAAGAGGAAACCAAAGGGGATGGGGATAAGAACGAAGTGATTGAAGGCGGTAATAATCAAGAAATAGCAAGCGAAGGTTCATTTGAAGTCAAACAACTGGAAGAAAATAAGACTGAGAAGAACCAAGAAGATGAAGTGAAAGATCAGAACAGTGTCGAAGAACCTCCAAGGAAGGAGACGTGCACGGAAGAAGCAAGTGAATCAACAAAAGTAAGTGGAAATGCAGAGAAGTCTATTGATAAGCTGATTGATGCTGAGCTAAAAGAGCTTGGAGACAAGAGTAAGGTAAAGCTACTATCTATGAGTTTCTTCAAGTGTATGTTTTTTATCTCTTTTTGGATCGTAAGTGTCTTATTATTTATATTATGACAGAGACGGTTTATGAAGTTAGACCCTGGTTGCAACGGTATTGCCTTCATCCAAATGAAAAGAAGAGATGGTGACCCAAGTCCTAAAGATATTGTACAGCATGGATTGACTTCTGCTGCTGCAACTAACAAGCATATGTCAAGGTTTGATCTCACTTTTTAAAAACTCCATCGTACCAATCATTTTCATAACTGCTATGCTTTTGTTTTGCTAATATATATCTTGTAACGCTTAGGTTCATCCTAAGACTTGTGCCAATTGAAGTGTCGTGTTATCCTTCAGAGGAAGAGATCTCAAGGGCCATCAAGCCTCTTGTAGAACAGTATTTTCCCGTTGAGACTGATAACCCTCGGAAAGTAATAATACTATTACCACCATTATTGTCTATCCCTTCCTGGATTCTGAGAGGCTTATCCTCTCTCTTTCACTATTATTGCAGTTTGCTGTGTTGTATGGAGCGCGTGCAAACACAGGCGTTGATAGGATGAAAATAATAAACGCCGTGGCGAAATCTGTACCTGCCCCTCACAAAGTTGATCTGAGTAATCCAGAGATGTCGATTGTAGTTGAAATTGTTAAGGTGAGAACAAGGATAAGTGTTAATGGCTTGAGTTTTTGCATTAACAAACTGGTTTGGTTTTGGGATTTTGTGTTGCAATTTGCAGACAGTATGCTTAATTGGGGTGGTAGAGAAGTACAAGGAGCTGGCAAAGTACAATCTCAGGCAGCTCACGTCGACCAAGTGACAGTCTCATTTTCTGTTTTGTTTCTCGAGAGTCCAAGACTAGGATGATTCTATGTTTACTGGTAGTGTTATAGATTATTCTGGCTTATAACTTATGAAAATGGTTGAAATTGTTAGTTAGATCCAATGTCTGATGATCAATAAAATTTTCTATTTGATGAAGTTTGGCCGCCTATCAGCATTGAACATGTTTGGTTCAGTGCAATAACACAGATTTGAATGGTGTCTCAATCAAACAAAATCACAGGTTTCAAAAAGGTAAATTTGAGTTGTTCACCGCATCTTGTCTGTCGCCTATACATAGAGTTTAAGAAGAAAATCAAGTTAAAGAGTTGAGATAACCTCCACAGTTAGCTAATGATCTCAAGCACATGACCAACATGGTCTATAGGCTATATAAGGTGAGAGAAGAACCAACATGCACACCAATGATAACGCTAATGGGAGCAGAAGTAAATTGCATTTGTGATGAAGACACAAGGGTACAAATTACACTTGGTAACAAACACCACTACCAATGGATTTTGGTAGAAAATGGATTCAACATATTCTTTACATACAGTCACATGTTTACTAACTCCCTCCAGTCTGAAAAGAAAAACGAAATTAATGTTAAAATTAACTCTGGTTCTTGAATCCCCTTTTTTTTTGTTCAATCTAATTCTAAGTCGACCACTTCACTTTAGTACCTACTCATCCAAGTTGCATCCCCAACAAGCCAAACATAACTTCATACTACCACCAAACATTTTGCTCCTCTGTTTTGATTCTCTAACTCTGATTCTTCTAACTTGATCCCCAGCTTAATAATACTCTACCAGCCTTTAACAAATTCACAGCTTAGGATGGGACAGGGGATGTAGTAGATCTCTCATGTGGACAGGTAGGAGAAGGCTTTTCTCGACAGAGATGACACCGGAATCCAATCACCATACTTGAGTTCTTCTCGTTAATCCCACATGCATCTCCATGGTACCATTCTAACAAACATTACAGACAAAAAGAGAAAAAATAAGGCTGAGAGAAAAGGAAACCAACTCCTGCAATTTTAATCATGGTGAACCAAAAGAAGGTTAGAAAAATGGATTTACTTTCACAGAGTTCGCAAGCGATGAATGTTGATCCGGATTCAGAGTCCATCGAGCCGCATAAACGACACTGACGTTGAACTTGATCAGAATCCGAGTTCTTCAAGGGTTTTGAACATCCATCTCTCGAGAACTTACTGACCCGTTCATCATCAGGCTTTCTTGATAAGCGGAGTCCATCCAACCAATAGCTAAAGCTCCTTTCTGTTCTCTTACTTCTTATGGAAATCTCTTGTTTCATTTTCTTAGGCCTGCCTCTGCCTCTTTTGGTTTCCAGTTTCCGTTTCTTACTCCCTCCAGGAACTGGACTTTCATCCTGCAGCCGAATAACATGCTTCGGTCTCCTGCCCGAACGTCGCAATGGTTTGTTTGCAACAACCTTTTTACGATTCTTTGACCTAACAGAAATTCTCTCTGCCAGTGACGTTTTTTTAGTCTTCTTTAGCCGAACTGATTTGCGAGCAGGTATGATGACCTTTTTACGTTTTTGTGTCTGAACTCCAATTTTTTTACGGAAACTCCCTGGGGGCCGCCCTCTTTTACGTACGATGGGTTGTTCTTTTGCTAGCACTTCACTTCTGCATGCAAGACAGATGTAGTTGCCTTCTTTATCCGCTTTCCTGATATGCTTTTTGTGAAATAATCCTGAAATAGGTAATGTCAATAACAAGCTCTCACTAAATAAATATTTTCTGAAACATCATGTTAGGAGCTAACTCTTGATTAGGATTGAGTCTAACTACTAACAATTCTATGGTCTTAAGGGGGATCACATTGGTTAGTGAACTGGTTAAAGCGGCTGTACCGCAGGTCAATACATCCAAAATGTTTAATTATTTCTTGTGTCTACCCCTTTCAATTCAAGATAGTTTTGTGGAGTTTGTTTGTGTTATGTAAGGGCTAGGTTCTTATTACCTATCATAGCTTTTGCAACGAAAAAAAAAAACTCTTTAAGAAGAAAAAACAGCAAAAGAGACTCACCTTTGCAGATGTGGCAGCACGCAGCATCACTGTCAATGAAGGAAAACAAACACCATTAAAAGGCAGTTAAGAAAGAACCCAACAAACAAACAAAAAAAACTAAAATATATGTTTTGTAGATCAAATGCCATGCTATCAGGTTCTACGCAGAGTCCAAGCGACAATCCTTTTCAAGCTTAGTCAAGATAAGATTGCTACGCTAATCAAGACACGGACCTTTGAAAGCAAAAAGGGTTGTGATAGTACATACCTCAAAAGCACATCTTTCTTACATTGCTCACACAAAGAGGCCTCAGGTCTTTCTGCTCTTTCAAATAGGTATGAGAATCCTTTTCTCTCTGAGGACATTTTCCTTGCTTTGTCTATCTCAGAGGGCCTGAAGGAGCCTCCCGGCTTACTAGCTTTACGTACAGCTTTTTTCTCTTCAAACCCTTTCAGAAGATGTAAAGGCACATATGATTCATTCAGCCAGAACTTTTTTCTTTCACTCGAGGATTCTTCAATCATGCGACCATTCTTCAACACAACATCCGGAATATTTCTCCTCTTGCCGAAGTCAAGGAGATATTTCACAGTTTCTTCCTCTACGCCCTTCCTACGGACAATTGCTTTTTTGAACAGCCTGGCAGATTTTTTGGACTCTTTGTCTGATGCAGGAAGAAGATGACTGTTTTCGATATCATCCCAGTTTATGTAAGAATGGAGTGTCCTCACCTATAAATCACTGAACTGTTAGCTGAAAGTCGTCCAAGGCTCATCCCACAAGTAGAGAGATATTTATCGAGATATGGAACAAGACAAGTGATAAGTGTATAGAACAGTGAAATAAAATGTGGATGACAAACACTAAAATTAAATCTACTTCACCGCAATTTGACAGTTAGAGTAGACAAAAAAAACTTAAAGATCTCATTAGTTTGACCATCAACACTCATGCGTAGGGCAAATGGAAACCGAAATTCTTGCCAGAACGTGCATTACCAATTAACCCTTATTGCTTGCCAATAGCAGCGAAACAAGATTTACATTCAGTTTGCCCAAGTTAATATTACCTGAAAACCGAGCTGCTCTGTAGTCGTAGATGAGTCAACCGCAGCTTCCCAGGCAACACGTCGGCTTCTCTTAGCGGGCTCTGAATTCTCAGGATACAGTATTCCTGGAATACTCATACTTCCACCTGCATAGTGCAGAGTGCATGGAAAATGTAAAATCTAAATGGAAGTGAAAAGAACAAAAGAAAAGTTAAACACAGTAGAAAAACAAACGTGAAACCAAGAACAAAAGAGAAAATATAAACCTTGTCTAGCAGCCTTCGAGACCAAAGAGCGAGGTAAAACCTTCCAGTTGAATAGTTCCCGTGAAATTCGGCCGCCTCTCCACCAGCACATGGCCAGTGCACCATTTTTCTTTGCAGTAGGGTTAACACCCGACTCCAACAATGTCCCCCGCCTTTTAGCAGTCTTTGATGCCGAAGCAATGATATGCCTAGAGGAGCCCATTTCTACGGAAGAATCGACATGGTTTAGCCACTGAAGTGAAAGAACACGATGATGCAAATTTGCCTCTAACTGCAGAGGTAGTTCACAAAAAAATCATTAGGAACCAAAAAGTTGGGGCACGCCCCGGGATTTAATGAATAAGATTTGACTTTCGCCAAAAAATGATTCAACTTAGAAACATTGCAAAATGAAAGCTTGAGAAAAACTTACTTCAACTAATAAATGTCTCAAATTTGATATACTTGATGCGCTCAGAATGTGTTCACGCCAAATTCTGGAGTGCTGTGGATTCAACCATGGACCCACCAAAAGACCTTGCAATCGACTTTCCATGGATAACATTTGGCAAATGATAGCCATAAGATGACTTTTCTTATCAATGGATTGACTGTTAGCAACTTCAGTTTCCGAAGGACTCCGTAAAGCCCCGAGACTCATGTTAAACAAACAATCTGTCTCACTCCCGGCATCCTCAGATTTGCAAGAATGACACCACCCACATTTTTCTTTCCATGCATCTAGGTAGAGGTCTTGGATGTTTCGCCATTGAAATTTAGTGGTCTTCATCAATATAGTCTTCACCTGGGTAGAAGTTATCTCTTCATCAGATCGCATATCATTGGTACGGCTAACTGACTTACGCGCCAGCTCTTCAGAAATTGCTGTAGTCATCTGAGCAAATATGTACTGGTTTCGGTAGCCTGTTTCGCTCTGCACATTCTGTTTAATTCCTTTCCTTGTGTTTATTCTAGCCAAATCATGGGAAGATGCATGGATATTCAAATTTGGCTCCTTCATGACATCCAATCCATTTTGTACAGTTTCAGCAGAGCCTTCGGAACTCAAACTATGGACATCTAGTCCAGTAGCTGAATTTAATACTTTCCGACGAGTCCTATGACAATGATTATGTGGACCTCCATTGCTAGATGTTTCGTCCAGCCTTTTCTTATCTCCAGACGTTGGCTGTTTTTCTGGAGCTGGTAAAGAAGCCTTAGACCCATCAATAGAAGAAACCATTCCTTTGGCTGACTTATCCAAGCATACGGACATTTGCGAATTCACACCGCTGATGGTCCTTTTCAGCCCAACAGGGATATTCCAGTGCTTTTTAATTGCATTTATTACGCCAAGATAGAAACTACCGCATGACTTGAGCTGCTCCAATACAAGGATCACATCATTCACATGGTAGTAGTTCACTGAGCCTGGGCCGTCTGTATCGATTCTGCAAATTCATAGTGGACAACATCAGCCAACATATGAATAGACATAGCAGTTCCTACAATCAGCATAGGAAAGAAGTTCCTAGAAGTAGATGATAAGAAACATTCCATATCGTCATACATCGAGGGTAAAAAACATGAAATTCCAAACGAAGGGTAAATATTTACAGGAACTCAAATTCCTTTAATGGTTACCAGTTAGAGCCTAAATAACAAAAAAAAAAACAATTCAAATGTCGAAACATGCAGCTCAACTTACTGGAATATTTACAGGAATGACAGTTTTATCATGTTATATGCATATTCTAGTTAATCCTACGTGGTTTAGTTAAGGCTAAATAGGGGTTGTTTTTAAAGCTAAAACCTTCACTTACGAGCTCTGGCATATAATCAACATGTGTCTACAGTGCTCGCAAGACATCATCACAAAGTTGTACCACTGAGGTAAGGTAAGACGGCAAAAATTTAAACTATCATTACAAAGGTATATTTATTTACTAAGCAAAAATATCTAGCGGTGACTCGACTAAAATGATTCCACTGAGATCATGCACTAACCCTTCTTAGAACAACAGGATCAAAAAAAAGAAGAAACTTACACCAATAAGTAGCCACAACTGCTGTAGTATCTTCGGCCATGGGGATCAATATCTATAAACTCTGCTCCTCGAATTTGCTTTTCAGGCTTTAATCCTGGTACAAGCCGATCGAATGCACATTCAGGACAGTACCAGTCACCCTCAGGCAAAAGGTCACTGGCAACACCGACACACTTAGAATGATAGGCAGCCGGACAACCATCACAGCAAAGTAAGTTCCCATCAATTTTACAAAGACAACAGTAGTCACTGTTCCGGTCAAACGAGAAATCAATGACCTCATCGTTCAAAGAAAGATCATCTGCCAGCTCCGTCATAGTTCGCTTTCTGCGTCTCACTTCTGAATTTGTCTTCCTGTCAGTTTCCATTTCAGACTCAGCTGCAAAAGATCTTTTATCAAGCTCTGATCTCACAACTTCAGCATCGGTCATATCATCACACAAACGGCTAAGTATCTCAATTTTCAGATTCATGGGCTGTCTGAAATACTCATTTCTCAAATAGTTAAATCGAGTTAGATCCACTCCGGGTTTGTCCTCAGACCAAGAAAACAGCAGGTATTCGAGCACAAAAAGGGGATAATTAACCACATCCAACGTATCCCAATCAAGACTCCTGCATTTAACACACGATCAGAAGATGAGAACCAAAACCGGAGAAGCTTATGTCCATAAAACAGTAGTAAAAGTAAAGTATTCATGACTCAAGACAGAAACTATTAACCATACCTCAGGCAAGCAGACGCAGATCGGTCACCTTCATTAACGAGTTGTTTCAAACGTTTTCTTAATAGTTGCAAGACCGAAACATGGATGCTATCAAGTAATAGACTAGGAGACATGCACCTCAGCGCTTCCACAAAATCCTTCAACTCAAAGGGACTCAGAAACAGCAAAGTGCTGAAGGACCTCAGGCACGAGTAAGCAGTGAAGACATTAAGTACGGGAAGACCATCTAAATTCAAAATATGCGAGGATGGAGGTAACTGTGGCTTTGGCGGAAGCACAGACACATTCTCAGGTTTTTCATCAACGATCCAAGCTTTCTCGTCTGTCAGACTACTAACTGACGGAGAAGGGGATACTTCATCAGCTAAGGAAGCTGTAACAGTGCTGCTGAGAGTGGATCGAGCTGACAGTCTACGAGCGCTTCTTCTCAACCGAGGCTGACTCGTGAACTCTGGATTCTCCGAGCCTTTTCTTCTTTTCCTCCTACCACTTGTGTATTCATTCGACATTTCCCTATCAGAGAGAGACTTATCAACAGTCTTACCATCATGCTCAGGAGCCCCATTAGAATTGGGAGTATTGAGATCTTGCAGGGAAACACCGTTCTGCTTCCCTATCTCCTCCAAAAGCTGAACGCTGGACACTTCAGCAACATGAACTTCTTTACATTCTCCAGCCTCCTCGAAACCATTTTCAACCTGCATGTTGGTTTCTTGAACTATGTCACCTCCATCCTTGGTGTTCTCCACATTAACCTCAAGGTTCAAATCAAATCCTCCCTCCCTCTCCAAATCACAGCTCGCATCCATGTTCAGATCAATAAAGCCCCTCTTTTTATCACCACAATCCTCCTCATAATCGATACTCACATCAACCAAACCTAAACCCTCATTCAAATTCAAATCCAATCCAGTAGTGACATCAAACCCCCTATTCAAATCCATACCTAGGGTTTCCACAGGACCACGATTCAAATCAACATTCCCTCTCAAATCCATCACGAGAGCAGCAACCTCAGCTAAATCCGAGATCTCCGTAGCGCCATTCTCGTAAACGATCTCGAAGAATCCAGACGAATCGTCGCGAGATCGAACCGTCCCGGAGCAAAGCCCAACGCCTTCGATCTCTTTCCTAACGACTTTCCCCACCAACTCCATTCGATGTGGTGGAGAGCTTTGCTTTCGCTTAACGGAAACGGGGAGAGCGAATCTATGATGAACCAACGAAGCGACGCGAACTCATTGGCTAAAGTATGAAAGGGGATGGCGATAAAGAGGAGAACGCTTATAACGTGCAGGAGAGAGAGAGAGAGAGAGAGAGAGAGGGACGGATAGAGATTCTCTCTCTTCTTTTCTTTGTTTCTCTCTCTTCGGGGAAGAAGGAAAGTAGAAAGAGCGAGATCTCTTCACAGAGTAACGCTTATTAACGAATTCTCTGGTCAAAGTGTGTGTGATATGTTTTTATTTTTGGCCTTATTTACCTTTCATAAGCTATGATAATTTCAAAATTGCATGATAAAAAATACAATTTCTCTGATTTAATTTTTTAACTATATTTTATATAGGGAAAATTTCATAAATATATTTTTATTTTTTTTATCACAAAATAGCATCCCAAAAAAATTTCTAAAATAATATTAATTAATTAAATTACCTTACATTTTTAAACTTTTTATCCTAGTTTCACTTTTAAATACCAAACCTTAAATTTTAATCATTAAACGTTAAATATAATTATATAAATATATTTATTTTCTATTTTTAATGAATATTTAGGGGAACTTTAATTTTATAAACCCAACATCATTTTTGAATACTAAACTCTAAACAATAATCATTAAACTATGAATTTAAATGTTAAAGTATTTTTAAAAATGATATCCAGTTAATTGTATTTTAAATAGTTTCTCAGAGTTAAACGTTTACAAATGATAAATTTCACCAAAAATTGAATTTTGCTTTGCAAGAAGATTTGCGTTTGGATTTTGGCGTTTCGGTTTACAGTCAGTAAGAGCATCTCCAACCCATAATACTATTTTAGTGTCAAAACCACATTATTTTAGTGTAATTTCAGCACTAAAAAAAGTTCTTCTCCAACTATAATACCAAACTTTACACTAAAAGCTATTTTATAATATTATATATATTTATGTTTTTATTTGTCATTTATTTAATTGTCTATTTTATTAATAAATTAAATGAATATTGTTTTAGTGGGGTGAATAGTATTTGGTGTGGTGAATAGTATTATACCAAATTTGGTGTGGTGAATAGTATTATACCAAATTTGGTGTGAAATTATAGTGTTGCACTAAAATGGTGTGATTTTTAGTGTTGAGTTGGAGAAGGTTTTTGTGTCAAAATCACACTAAAATAGTGTTTTGGAGTTGGGTTGGAGATGACCTAAGAAGATGAAACTGTAGATGCGCTTAAACAAACAATTTAAGGAGGGGGGGGGGGTTATTTGTAGATAGAGTCTAGGTGAATTATAAAATTTTGAAAATCCATCATTATTGGTAGATGGAATTTTAAACTCTTAGTAAACTCCATTGTTATTGGTTTAAAGATTTTTAAAATCCATTCAAAATCTTTTGTTATTCAAAAAGTTTACTTATCATTGATTTTTTAATTCTATCAAACTCTATTGTTATTGGGATATAAATTCTTTACTTTTTTACTCATGAGACTCAACTTTGAAAATCTGATGTATACCGATAAGAGTTTTAAAATCCATATAATAGAAAACACACTTTTGATTACGTAGCGTTACACAAACAAGTAATAATTTCAACATTTGCCCATTTATTTCAAAACTGTAACAAAAAGAAAATCATATACAAAGAAAAAAAGCAGCGATGATGTTCTTACACCATAATAAGAAACATCAATGCTTAAGTGTCATCATCTTGGCAGAATAGCGTAAGCAATAGTGGTGGAAAGCTGTCTTTCATGGCTGACGATCCTTCTTTCTACCAACTCATTCTTCGAGGCGCAGCTCCTATCGTTGCCATGGACAGAAAACTACCCAACACTCATTTATCATTTCCGAAACATTCATCATCTTCTTGTGTCTTTTCGTAGTGGAAATTGGATCATGTGGGTGAAGGAAGGACTGAGGTGGCTCAACTCATCGCTACTAGTGTTACTAAGGAACATCGATTCCAATCGTACGTAGCAACATGAGGTCCAAGATGGCTACAATAGATTATCCTCAAGAGTTGATCTCGATTGATCTTGTGACTTGATTCGGCCACGAAAATTTCTCAGGGACTTGTTGTACATCATCTCTGACCCGTATATCATCTCTTACTATCGTCTCTACTTATAGAGAGCTTTTAAAAAATTGGAAAGTTTTCTAAAAGAACTTTTACATATTTCCTTAAAAGGATTTATAAAAAAAAAACAAAATGTATGCAAATCTACGAAGATCAATCACAATCAATAGAAATCTATGTAAACTATTTGTTAAGTTTACTTAACTTTTAAAAGTCCATCAACTTTTAAAATCACTAAATTCTATACAAATTCTTGTTTGAATAAGCCCCCTGAACCTGAAACAACAACTTTAAACCGGGAGGTTAAAAAAATAAGCCGCTACTAATAATAAATTAACAGCTCATATTATAATGTCGAAGTTGTGAAAAACTCCGCCAAAGCTGACCGGTCTCTCTCTCTCTCCGTCTTTCTCTCCCCCAAAGCAACCGGTCTCCGCCGGCTAGATCTCGCTCTTCATCGCCGGTAAGTTCCTCCCTATTAAACTTTCCTCTCCCGTATCGTTACCCACTCAATGGGTCGTCCTTAGTTTCTGTCTTTGTAGCATTCTTCTGAGAAAGTTATTAAATGTTCTGACTTTGATGCTACAGTCGTTTTTATTAGAATCTGACGCGTCACTATTGAATGTTCGTTCATATGATCTCAGACCTTGAATTTTCATTTTTTTGTTTGTCTTTCTAATATTTTCATCAGATGACAGAAGGAATGAGAGGAGCAAGAGGTCCCAGATCATCATCCTCTGTTAACTCTGGTCCTGTGATACTCGACATTGAAGATTTCAAGGTAAAAGGATCCACCTTTGTGGATTGATTATGTTTTGAATCATTTAAAGGATTCTGATTTTTATTGGTTACCACTCTCCGCAGGGAGACTTTTCATTTGATGCGTTATTTGGGAACCTGGTGAATGATCTATTGCCTTCTTTCTTAGAAGAAGAAGCAGATTCAGGTGATGGCCACGGCAACATTGATGGTTTGGCAAACGGGCATTTACGCGGGGGGCAGTCTGATGCGTCCCGGTTCTCTCAGATGTCTTCTGCTCCTTTCTTCCCTGAAGTGGATGGTCTCTTGTCTCTCTTCAAAGATTCTTGCAAGGAGTTGATTGATCTTCGTAAGCAGGTGAGTTTGTGTGTATTGGTTTCTTTCTTTCTTTCCATCCTTCTTAAGATTTAAGCTTTTGTTTGACATGTTTTGGAAGGTTGACGGAAGGCTTAATACACTAAAGAAGGAAGTTTCAACTCAAGATGCCAAGCACCGGAAGACACTGACTGAGGTTTGTTAGAACAAATACTTCTTCTTTTTCATTAGATTTTTTGAATTGGATTAAAAGGATTGTCCTTTTTTAGATAGAGAAAGGTGTGGATGGTTTGTTTGAGAGCTTTGCAAGGCTGGACGGTCGTATTTCTAGTGTTGGACAGACCGCTGCAAAGATAGGAGATCATTTACAGGTAAAAAGTTAGTCCTGCTTGTAACAAACTACTTGGTGATGTATCCAATGTTGACGTATGATTCCTCTCTCAGAGTGCAGATGCTCAGCGGGAAACTGCTAGCCAGACCATAGAGCTTATAAAGGTAAGACCGCATCTATGCTGGAAGGTTGGTTGGTTAATTAGTTAGATGAATGCTTATAATTAATCCTTGTTCAACAAATGCAGTACCTAATGGAGTTCAACGGCAGCCCAGGGGATCTTATGGAGCTTTCCGCTTTGTTTTCTGATGATAGCCGCGTTGCTGAGGCTGCTTCTATCGCTCAGAAACTACGTATGATGTGATTGCTATATTCTATTTATGAAAGTTTACAGTTAAACTGGGCTATAATTTATTTGGATGCTCCGCCTTGTTAATATCAGGATCGTTTGCTGAGGAAGACATTGGAAGGCAAGGTGCTGCAGGCAATGCAACCCCTGGCAGAGGACTGGAAGTTGCAGTTGCTAATCTTCAGGATTACTGTAATGGTAAACTATTTTGTTTATACTGTGTTTTTTTTTTTTTTTAATATTCACTATGAGGGAAGAGGATTAGTGTATTCTAAAATTCAACCTTTTGTGACATTTGATTACAAATGTTGTAGAATTGGAGAACAGGCTTTTATCTCGTTTTGATGCTGCATCACAGCGGAGAGATTTATCCACCATGTCAGAGTGTGCTAAGATTTTGTCACAGGTGATTTACTTTATCCAAAAGCACGCACCTTTACTTTATTCCTAAGCTAGTGGTTACATACTGGTTTTGGTATTCAGTTTTCTTCTTCTTGATTTTTCAGTTTAACAGGGGTACAAGTGCCATGCAACATTATGTGGCAACACGTCCAATGTTCATTGATGTGGAAGTCATGAATTCAGACATTAGGTTGGTGCTTGGCGACGACGGTTCTCAGCCTAGTCCTAGCAATGTTGCCCGTGGACTTGCTTCGTTATACAAACAAATTACAGGTCTGAAGGATTTCCATGTGATCTAGATGCAATGCTTGAAACATGCTTACTATGCTGATCAATATCTTCTTCTCATGTGTAGACACTGTACGCAAAGAAGCAGCGACCATTACAGCTGTTTTCCCCGCTCCAAATGAAGTTATGGCGATCTTAGTTCAGGTAAATGGGAACCTATACATTGGATACTGTAGTGTGACTATGAATAAGCTATACCAACTCTTCTTTAATTTTACGCAGAGAGTTCTTGAGCAGCGTGTCACAGGTATTCTTGACAAAATCTTGGTGAAGCCTTCTCTTTCGAGTCCACCACCTGTGCAAGAAGGCGGGCTATTACTAGTGTGTAGATTACCTCCTTATCCTTTTTTCTTGTCTTTCTGCATAGTATAAATGGGATAAGAACGTTAGCTCTTGTTTTTTTGCCTTTAGTACCTTAGAATGTTTGCGGTTGCATATGAGAAAACCCAAGAACTAGCTAAAGACCTCCGAGCTGTTGGATGCGGTGACCTGGATGTTGAAGGTCATTTTGGTCCCTCTTGTTATTCTGAGTGATATAATTTTGTTTCGTTGGTGCTAAGAGTCTTTATTTTAAGTGTGCAGATTTGACAGAGTCCTTGTTTTCCTCACACAAGGATGAATACCCTGAGCATGAGCGGGCCTCCTTAAAACAACTGTATCAAGCAAAGGTTTAATAAGACTTTTTTCAATTCTTCATTGAAGTCAGTTTTTATTTTGTTTATTAGTGTGAAGTGCTTAGATATGTGTGTTTCTCTACAGATGGAAGAATTACGTGCTGAGAGTCAGCAAGGCTCGGAATCATCTGGGACAATAGGACGCTCTAAGGGTGCTTCAATATCATCTTCTCAGCAGCAGATAGCAGTCACTGTTGTGACGGAGTTTGTTAGATGGAGTGAAGAAGCAATATCCAGATGCACACTGTTGTCATCTCAGGTTACTCAAGTTTACAATTTATGAGAACATTAGAATATTAACAAACAAATAGTTATAAAATATTGATTTTGGCAAAATTATCTGATATAATATTTTCTTTGTGCAGCCAGCGACACTTGCAGCCAATGTTAAAGCCATATTTACTTGCCTGCTAGATCAGGTATGCTGTTCAATAAGATTCTAGAATCACTCATATACATTGTGCTAATGCATGATGAGTTCTTGCAGGTGAGCGTATACATAACTGAGGGACTTGAACGGGCAAGGGATGGCCTGTCTGAAGCTGCAGGACTGAGGGAGAGATTTGTTTTGGGCACACTTAGCAGAAGAGTGGCTGCAGCAGCTGCTTCTGCTGTAATTACTCTTTCCCACTATTTGAAAGTCTTCATTATTCCAGTTGTTAGGAAGAGTTACTTATAATTCCTTTTGATTATTTCTCAGGCAGAAGCAGCAGCTGCTGCTGGTGAAAGTAGCTTTAAAGCCTTCATGGTTGCTGTGCAACGTTGTGGTAGCAGTGTTACTATAGTCCAGCAGGTACGTTTTATGGTTATCAGTTTGTTTCAATTATTTAATTGAAATATTCAATAGTATAGTCTTTTGCTTTTGAAATTCTATATTTTGGCCCCTATTCGAATCATATAAATTTGTTTTTTTTTCCAGTATTTTGCGAATTCTATTTCTCGGCTTCTCCTACCAGTGGATGGTGCACATGCTGCTTCATGTGAAGAAATGTCAACTGCTTTGTCTAAAGCAGAGGTTGCTGCTTACAAAGGACTCCAACAGTGCATTGAAACTGTGATATCTGAGGTTAGTTGTTTTTTTTTTGTGTAATCTACAAGCAGAAATCCTTGAGAATAAATGCTGAACAGGTCAAGAGTCATTCTTAATCATGTCTTTTTATTAGGTTGAAAGACTGCTTTCAGCTGAGCAGATGGCTACCGATTATAAATCACCTGATGATGGATTTTCTCCTGATCACCGCCCAACAAATGCCTGCATAAGGTTGGTCAATCTCAAACTCTACCTTCCTCTAATGGTCATGGAGTCTATCACTTTTTTCCCCGTGTGAAAAGCCAGAAGTGTACTTGTTCCTAGTATACTTTGTAGTTTACGAAACCATTTTATATGACATCTATTGATTATCTCTCAACGCCATGCTGTTTTTAATATCATTTCCAATGAACTTGTTACTTTGATATCTAACTCCACTCATTTGTGTGTAGAGTCGTGGCTTATCTCTCCCGGGTACTTGAGTCAGCCTTCACTGCTTTGGAAGGTCTTAATAAGCAAGCCTTCCTGACTGAACTGGTATGATTTGTATCCCCAAAACTCTTATTAAGCCTTTTGCTTTACTATTTTGTTTATTCGAAAAGCGTACTCTCCCTAATGATTTCGGTTCGCTGTCTTTGATTTTGCCATATACTACTACCTTTTCACCTGATTGGTGGTAGTTTAGCATTATTACAACTGAATGATCTGATCCCCGAATGTTGCTGCTTCAAAATTGTTTTCTGCATCATATGACTCGATGCTTTATATTGAGAAGGGTGAGGATTTGAAGTGAATTTTCTTTGTTATTTTCAGGGAAACAGGCTAGACAAACTACTACTAACTCACTGGCAGAAGTTCACATTCAATCCCAGGTATAAACCAAACAGAGATAAACATGCAAAATTTGGTATAGAATTTTTTTCTGATCAAACTCTATCCGCACTAACTAACATATCCCTTCCATTGCAAAAAGTAAAAAAAAAAAAAAAAACAGTGGTTTTGTGTGAATGAACCTTGGTTCTGTTTTGTGTGTGGTGTGAATAGTGGAGGACTACGGCTGAAGCGTGACATAAACGAGTATGGAGATTTTGTAAAGAGATTCAGTGTTCCATCTGTGGAGGAGAAATTTGAGCTTCTGGGAATGTAATAACATTCTTGATTCTTATTTATCCAGTCACTTAAAATTTCTTAGAATAATTATAGTAACAACTTGTGTGAGTGTAGAATGGCGAACGTATTCATCGTTGCTCCAGAAAGTCTGGCGACTTTGTTCGAGGGTAGTCCAAGCATTCGCAAAGACGCGCAAAGGTAAGAGGAGAAAGGAATAACATTAAGATAGAACTTGAAAAAGTTAAAACGAGAGAGTAGAGTAGAGAAAGCAATGTTTGTTAATGACATTTTGGAATGTTATGTGTTGACAGGTTTATACAACTGCGGGAAGACTATAAGAGTGCAAAGCTGGCAACAAGACTCAGCTCCTTGTGGCCAAGCTTGTGCTGATGATACCAATGTTTAAAGAAACTACTTGAACCAAGAAGTCCTCTACTGCGGGAGATATTTTATGTATATTAACTTGAATAATAATAATCTATGCCCTCGTTTAATTTTGAATCCTTATTTTGTATGAGTGCATCAAACACTCCTTTGTTAGTTGATTCTTATAACCAGTTTTACAAAAACAAATTTGAAGTACTTTGTATGAACCAGTTTAATCCTTGTTAATGTATGATTAGCTTCCCCTTCCTTATTTTGCAAATACTCTTTCAACTATATGCAACAATGCTCTTGTTTTGAGCAACTTTTAATCTCTTCCGACTATTTTCATAACATTTTGGTTATTTCGATTCCAAATAAATGCTTTTTAATACTACAACATGGATTTTGTTGAAATGTAGAAATATATAAATAAATCATTTTTGTCGTATATAAATGAAATATTCAGTCCACGATTTTTATGGACTCTTTAAGTTCAACCTCGTATATAATCCCCTATATATTAATTAAGAAGCATTTGAAAAATTAGAATTTTAATTTTGTATTAATTAAAAAAAAACTCAAATCCTAGGTGGCACTCTAAATGTCTTCTAAATTCTATTTCAAAGAATTCTAGAACATCTAATATAAAGTATAGTTTAATCTAATGGTGTCACATTATTTCATAATTATATAACACTAGAAAACATTATATTAACCTAAAATATATGAAGTGTGTATTATTTCCTTAAATAAAAGGTACGGAATTACCTAATATGATTTACATATATACGGGAATTAATGATTATGAATAATAAAGATTTGATAATAATTTTTGCATCATTCTTCATTTTTGTTTAAATTTATATTATTAAAAAAACTTAAACAATCACATTAACCATATAATAAAAAATTAGATTTTTTTCTTATATGTTATATTTTGAATATTTTAAAATGACTTTAAATTACAAAAATGAGGAAACCTTTATATGTTATATATATTTTTTAAACGACTTTAAAATACAAAAATAAGGACACCTTATATGTTATATTTTTCTTATATGTTAGAATTTTCTTATATGTTATATTTTGAATTTTTTTAAAACGACTTTAAATTACAAAAATGTAAGTTTTCCTTAAGTATACGACTAAAAATATTAAAATGACATGTATCAATTCGATGGTTGATTTGAAAGCTTTCAAAACCATATGGAAGATAAAAGTCAAAATAATTCAACCGTGAAAACAATACTGTTTATTTTTTTCAAAAATGTGTTCGCTGGAAAAAATAAGGTTTTTATGTCATAATTTGTTTAATGTCCACTAGAGAACATTATATTAACCTAAAATATAAGAAGTGTGTATTTTTTCCTTAAATAAAAGCTACAGAATTACCTAATATGGTTTACATATATATAACAATTAATGATTATGAATAATAAAGATTTGATAACAATTTTTGCATCCTTTTTCATTTTTGTTTAATTTTATATTATTAAAAAAATAAACAATCACATTAACCATATAATAAAAAATTAGATTTTTTCTTATATGTTATATTTTGAAATTTTTAAAATGACTTTAAATTACAAAAAATGAGGAAACCTTATATGTTATTTTTTTTTAAAAACGACTTTAAAATACAAAAATGAGGACACCTTTTATGTTAGATTTTTTTCTTATATGTTATTTTTTGAATTTTTTTTAAACAACTTTAAATTACAAAAATGTAATTTTTCCTTAAATATACGACTAAAAACATTAAAATGACATGTATCAGT